>NC_137784.1:145962991-146132991 GCF_963455305.1 Plecotus auritus | reverse complement strand
CTAACCCTAACCCTAACCCTAACCCTAACCCTAACCCTAACCCTAACCCTAACCCTAACCCTAACCCTAACCCTAACCCTAACCCTAACCCTAACCCTAACCCTAACCCTAACCCTAACCCTAACCCTAACCCTAACCCTAACCCTAACCCTAACCCTAACCCTAACCCTAAAACAACACCTCCGACCCATAACTTTTTACCTGGACCCTGGCCAATGCACCCTCTCCCTCTGAAATGCTAATCTAACCTAAAGGGGGATAAATATCATTAGAAAAAAATTAAACACAATAAAATTATGCAATGACGACACACTTTACACATGAGATGCATGAGACTCATGTTGGAGCAATCTCTTCCCAAGCCAAAAAATGACAAATAAACACACGTCATTTTTTCTTTAACATTTGCATCTTCTATGCACCAAAAGAAGCTATCCAAAGAGCAAAAAGAGAGCCTGGGAAATGCAAAAAAATAGTTACAAATACCTCCAATATCACTTGTTATCCAAAAACAGGAATTTGTAAAACTCATGAACAAAACAACAAACAACTTAATTTCTAGATGATCTGAAACCCCTTCTCCACAAAGGACACACTCAGGACATACCAGAAAGGTGGCAGGTTCGAGGACAGGTTGCACGTACCCAGGTGGTGAATTCGATCCCTGATAGAGGCATGTATGGGAGGCAACCGATCAATGTTTATCTCTCTCTCTCTCTCCTACTTTCTCTCTTTAGATATAATAAGTATGTTATCGTAGGAGTAAAAGAAAATAGACAGCATTATTTAAGGTAAATATTGACCTTGAGTGAGAATCACTGATCAGCTGCCTCCTGCACATCCTCCACCAGAGATCAATCCTTCCCTGCAACCCGGGCATGTGCCCTGACTGGGAATCCAACTGTGACCTCCAGGTTCATAGGCTGACACTCAGCCACTGAGCCACACCGGCCAGGCGTATAAATATTCTTATCTCTATATATAAAAGCCTAAGTGACCGAACAACCAAATGACCAGTTGCTATGATGCACACTGACGACCAGGGGGAAGATGCTCAATGCAGATGCTGCCCCCTGGTGGTCAGTGTGCTCCCACAGTAGGAGTGCTGCTTAGCTGACTGACGGGCGCCACATGCTGGCCTACGGCTGGCAGGGGCAGCTGCAGCGGCACGAGCCTCTGCCACCTCTGCAGCAGCGCACTACTGAGAAGCAGCAGCGGCAGGAGCAGTGGGGCCGATATGAGCGGAAGCAGCGCCTGGCCCCAGCTGGGGCTCCTCCCCAGCCGCCTCCCGCTTCACACACTGCTACAACCCTCAGGGGACCTCGGACTGCCGGTTTCCCTGATCCCGACAGGCCAGCAGTCCTACATCCTCCAAGGGGTCCCGGATTGCGAGAGGGTGCAGACCAGGCTGAGGGACCCCAATGGAGCATGGTTCCGTGCACCAGGCCTCTAATTCTCAATAATGCCTGTAGGTATACAGGCCTTGTCAGTGCCTCGGGATGGGTGGCTATTTTTTATATCTGTCCTTTTTCTCCTTGAAAAGCCTTTGATTTCCACTGTAGATGGAGGTGTCACAGACAGGGCAGATATCCATTAGTGGTTAGGAACCTGATAAGGGTCATTGCAAAAATGTTGGAGAATCTTTAATTAATGTTTCCTTAAATAGACAAAAATGTCCTGGTGTTAAGTCATATTTCTATTGATTTCAAAGAGGAAGGGAGAGGGAGAGAAAGATAGAAATATCAATAATGAGACACAATCATGGATCAGCTGCCTCCTGCACGCCCCCTACTAGGGATCGAGCCCACAACCCAGGCATGTGCCATTGACCAGAATCAAACCCGGGACCCTTCAGTTCGCAGGGCAAAGCTCTATCCACTGAACCAAACCAGCTAGGGTTTACCTGGTTTTTCAAGGTGGCAATTTTAGGGGAGGTCTCAATGGAATATCTTAATAGAATATTCATCAACTCCCCAGGTGTGTGCTTTGAAATGCTGCTGCGTTACAATGAGCATAAACAGTGATCAGGGTTCACCTTAAAAAATGTCACTGGAAAGGAATTTGAACCAAGGATGGGTCTGCCCGGGGAATGGCCTAGAACATGTAGCCCATTTTCTCCTAAGCATCCTAGGTTAGGGAAGATACGTTCTTGTGATCTATTAGTTGTGCCTATAAATTACTAGGCCCTGATAGAGTCTCTGATTCCCCATTCCACTTGGCAAGGAATTTTCCTAGCTTTCTCATAACCTGCCACAACTCTATACACTTGGGGACTATTATTAGTGTTGAATTCAACGCAATGACCACCAGTGGACAGACACCAGATGCAAGAGCCACAATCAGGATCCCAGACACACACCCTGGACTCCAGAACCAGGACCCTACAGCGGACCACAAGCCAAAACCTGGATATCCCGGACCTGGGACTCAAACTCAAAGTGATTCCCCTGACTCGGGCATACTATGCAGCACAAAAGCCAGAAACCAGATGACAAAGACTGACAGCGGATTCTTCGGACCAGATTCCATATACTGGAATCTGAATCTATAACTGCACTCAGACCCCACACAGAAGCCACACCCAAAGAGACCCAAAACCCCATACACACACCCAAATACATATTTCACCCAAAACCACAGACCCTGGACATATAGCAGGGATCTATGAGTAAGATGCCACAGCCACAATCCAGAGTTGGAGACAGACACCAGACCTCAATTGCCAGATGCCAGATGCACGAACTGAACCAGATCCTCACGTTGCACACAAACCCTTGATTCAATAAAGAGAACCCATGTCACTCTAAGTCCAAGCAGCTAGTTTCACAAATACTTTTTTTCATGCCAATGTCAATGTATGAGGGAAAAAAATAATTCCAGAACTTCAAAATTCTACCAAATCCTGCAGTGTCACACACATAAACCTAACAAAATGAAAGAGTAATGACAATGCTTACCTTTGCTGGCAGGTGTACATCATCTCTGCTGCAGCAGCATGAGAAGTTAGCCGTGTCCCAGATGATAATTTCACAAGGCCAGCTTTTCAAAACTGTGGGAGATTTAAAAAGCAATTATTTACCCTCATACCTTGTAAATTCTAACAGCTGGGCTAATAACCAAATTAACATGATCAAATTAACAAGAGATGTACTACATTTAATACATGCACTAGGAAAACTCACATACAAATGAATGGCAAAGACAATAAGGTAACATTAGGAACAGGAAATGTTGGAAAACGGGGAACCAGGGTCTTACATTGTGGAGGTGCAATGGGTGATATTTAGGAAAAGTGCAGGATCTGTGGCATGTTAATGCTTGTTAGGTAATCTCAAAAACTATAGGATGGCAGAAGGTGTAAGAGATGGGTATCAAGAAACTCCTGGTAGCCTGGCCACTGTGACTCAGTGGTTGAGCGTTGACCCACGAACCAGGAAGTCATGTTTGATTCCCAGTCAGGGCACATGCCAAGGTTGTGAGCTCGATCCCCAGTGGGGTGCATGCAGGAGGCAGCCGATCAATGATTCCCTCTCATCATTAATATTTCTATCTCTCTCCCTCTCCCTTCCTCTCTGAAATCAATAAAAATATGATTTGAAAATAATAAAGGAAACTTCTGAAAAAGCAAATGAATGGATAAAAGCTACCCTGACCAGATAGGAAAATCTATTGTGTTATAATGCTACAGTAATTTAAAAACTTGGGTAATGCCCTACCTGGTTTGGCTCAGTGGATAGAGCATCAGCCTGCGGACTCAAGGGTCCCAGGTTCAATTCTGGTCAAGGGCATGTACCTTGGTTGTGGGCACATCCCCAGTAGGGTGTGTGCAGGAGGCAGCTGATCGATGTTTCTCTCTCATCGATGTTTCTAGCTCTCTATCCCTCCCCCTTCCTCTCTGTAAAATATCAATAAAATATGTTTAAAATAAATAAATAAATAAATAAAATAAAACCTTGGGTAATGTCCTGTGAATAGAAAAGTTGATGGAACAGAATACAAAATCCAGTAACAGACTAAAATACATATGGAAATTTGGTATAATAAAAATATCTCCTTAGACCAGTGGAAAAATATGAATCTTACTTAATAAAAGACAAACATGCAAATTAACCATCACTCCACCACACCCACAGCCAATCAGAATGAGTATGCAAATTAACCCAACAGAGATGGAGGTTAATTTGCATATGCAGGTGCGGAGAGGTGCTGGGGACAGAAGCTAGGACTTGCTGGCTCCCGGGTGGGCCGGGAGCAGAAACATGCCGACTCCCGGGCGGCTGGGAGTGAAGCCAGGGGAAGGAAGGCCTATTCTTGCACAAATATCGTGCTACGGGCCTCCAGTTATATAATAAGCAGTGTTGGAACAACTGAATGGGAAAAATATTGAACCAAAAACAATTCATTTCACTCATAACTAGTATAAACACTGAAAGCTACCTAAAACATAAGGGTACAAAGAGATCAAAGGGAAGGAATGGAAAAAATATATTACGCAAACATAAACCAAATAAAAATAATATAATGTAGCAGACTGAAAGGCAAAAAGCATGACTGTAAATAAAGAAGAGCACTTCAGATCAATGACTTCATTTCTCTCTCCTCATTGATGTTTCTCTCTCTCTCCCTCTCCCTTCCTCTCTGCTGGAGCTGCCCCCTGGTGGTCAGTGCCTCCCACAGTCAGAGTACCGCTCGGCTGACCGGGATGAGCCGTGCTCCCACAGCGGCCGATCCCCACAGGCCATGCCCCCCCAGTGCACGCATCACCGGGCCTCTAGTTTATAAATAATAAACTAGATTGTTGTGGTGACAACACGTGTCTTTCCTTTGCTCGCCAAGCCTGGCCTCTGAGTCTAAAGAGAATAAAAACTGTTTCTAATCGTTTAGCCCAAAGTGGCTCCTTTCATAACCTGCACTTCGTGTGCAATCCCAGCAGGTCTGAGAGGAACTCCTAAGCGCTGGGTCCCTGGAATTCACCTGAGCCTGGTTCTAACATTTATAAGCGATGTTCTTTTCAACACAGCACAGACCTCTCAGGGTCTTCATTCTGTAAACTGTGAAATTCACACACACACACCCTTTTTTTTTGTTACTCCTCACCCAAGGATATTTTCTTCATTGATCTTCTAGAGGGAGTGGAAGGGAAGGAGGGAGGGAGGGGGAAGAGAAACATCCATGTGAGGGAGACACATCGATGGGTTACCTCCCGTACTCCTGGGGCATCAAACCTGCAGCCCAGGTTCATGCCCTTGACTGGGAATCAAACCTGTGACCCTTTGGGATGCAGTCCGTCGCTCTAAACACTGACCTACACCGGCCAGGCCGAATCCCCGTTTTATAGCTTAGAACCGTGGTCGGCAAACTGCGGCTCGCGAGCCATATGCGGCTCTTTGGTCCCTTGAGTGTGGCTCTTCCACAAAATACCACGGCCTGGGCGAGTCTATGTTGAAGAAGTGGCGTTAGAAGAAGTTTAAGTTTAAAAAATCTGGCTCTCAAAAGAAATTTCAATCGTTGTTCTGTTGGTATCTGGCTCTGTTGACTAATGAGTTTGCCGACCACTGGCTTAGAACATTCATTGCTGACAGACGGAGCCTCAGCGCCTGGGCTCTGCCGCCGGACAGACTGCAGGATGGGACCGCGCAGCTCATAGACCGACGGGAGGCGGCGCTCCAGAAGCTGGTGTTCAGCCGCAGGACGTGCCGGTGAAAAGTGGTCCCACAGGAAAGGCTCGCTGACGTCCACCTGCCTCTCCATCAGGAAAAACCCTGCTGGTTGTCTCTTATCTGCGACCCACTGTCTGTCTCGTGTCCCCAAACCAGTGATTTTACGAGGCATGTTGACACAACTGATCTACGGAGACATCTGTATCTTACACAATTTATTGGTGGTTTGGGGTCATTTACTGACATTTCTATGCTGCTCCATTAATTTACATACACGTTAATGCGGAAAGCAATGAGGTAATACTTGGAATACAAAGGTTTTGGGAAACGGTGAGGGTTAGGGTGATATTTAGGAAAAGCGCAGCGCACTGGGCAGGTTACGTTTGTAAGAAAACCCAAAGCAATGTTACGTGGACGGAGGGGTGGCCGGCAGGCTCCTGTTTGCACCTTAAGGTCTGAAGCGGAGCCATAACGGTCCCTCCTGACCCCAGGCATCGCCATGGAAACCGCTGAGGAAGAAATGGGGACTACAGGTTCTTTCCTACCTTCCTGCCACTCTAACACCAACCCGCACAGCCACCGCCGTGTCCTCTGCTCCCCCTCCGGACGGTGAGTGACAGCTCCACACCCAGAAGCTAAACCGCAGTCTGTGCGACCTTCCGAGCTCACACTGTCTACCTATTTCCCTGTGACCGTCACTGACCTCGGAGGATGCGGGGGAGATGGAGAAACCGGACACCACCGACCTGGGGTCAAAGCCCAACATGGTTGGCTACGGGCCAACCGCGTCACGGGGCCATGTTGTTGCGGCTGAAAGACAACTTCGTTCCTCAGAGAACGTCCATCACAGCTGCGGGCGGTGACACACAGAGGGCTCCGCACAGAAGCCAGGAGAGCCGGGGCGGGGGCTGTGGCTCCTGACAAACAGGTCGCTGCGACAACTAAGGGAGCCGCCTCTCCTGTGGCCCCGCCACTCGCCCCGGCCACTAGCCACCTCGCGCCGCACACCCAGCCTCTCCTCGCGTCCTCCGCACCCTCACACCTCACCCCTCACCCCTCACCCCTCACCCCTCACCCCTCACCCCTCACCCCTCACACCTCACCCCTCACCCCTCACACCTCACACCTCACCCCTCGGCCTCACTCTCATCCTCGGCACCGCTCACCTCACCCTCACACTCTGCGCCTCTCTCCTCGCCTCGCGCGGCTCTCCTCAGCCTCAGCCTCGGGCCAACAGGCCTCTTGGAGCCGCTCGCCACACACGTCAGGACCGCGCTCCTCCAGGCCACCACTCACCTCAGGTCCGCCAGCCGCCTGCCTAGTATCCTGAACCCCGTGTGGGTTCCAGCTGGGCCCCCTTCCTCTCCTCAGGTCCACACCTCCGCTCCCCTCAGGTCCAAGGGGCCTCTCACCTCCATTCCCGCTCTGCCCGCACATCCTGGCGGGTCTTTGGGCTCCGGGTGCACAGCAAGGCCACGCCCCTAAATTCCAGCTCAACTATAGCCTCCAGTTCGGCCCCGCCCCTCACCCCAACCTGGCCCCGCCCTCTACTCCAACCTGGCCCCGCCCTCTACTCCAACCTGGCCCCGCCCTCTACTCCAACCTGGCCCCGCCCTCTACTCCAACCTGGCCCCGCCCTCTACTCCAACCTGGCCCTGCCTCTCCACTTAGGAAAAAGCCTTGCCAGAAGCTTTTTATTTTTTGGTTAACACGTTAAGCGCCCAGCCTGTTTTGTCTTCCGGACAGAAAGTATAGTGTCCGTCACCAGTGACTGACTGGGGATTTAACGTGTTAATCCTCACCCAAGGATATTTTTCCATTGATTTTTGGGGGGGAGAGTGGAAGAGAGAGGGAAAGACAGAGAGAAACCTGGATGTGTGAGAAACACATCAATTGGTTGCCTCCTGCAGGAGCCACGATGGCAGGTTGAGAACCGTTAGCAGGGTCGCCTAAGACCATCGGAAAACACAGATATTTACATTACGATTCATAACAGTAGCAAAATTACAGTTATGAAGTAGCAACAAAAATAATTTTATGGTTCAGAGTGACCACAACATGAGGAACTGCATTAAAGGGTTGCGGCATTAAAAAGGTTGAGAACTACTGTTCTAAGGAAAAGCAAAGGAAAAAAAATCTTCTGAAAAAGATGGAAATTAATAAGAAATTTTAAAGACTGTCTCAGAACTATTCTAAAGTTAATAAATGCCTACACCCCATTGTGTAGGAAGCATGCCTCTGATTTATCTTCTTAGAAAAGAAACAGTAGGTGGCCAGGCCATTACTGAATTTCCCCAGAGCAAACAAGATGTGGGGTGGGGAGAGAGGTATGAACAGTACACGTGGCACATATCCTAGGAAGGGTATGAACAGTACACGTGGCACATATCCTAGGAAGATTCCTCTACAAAGGGAGGTAGAGGCAACTAGAAAAGACCCCAGCCCATTAATTACTAGGTTGCTTGCCTCTCACCTTTATTGTGATCCTGTAAAATGGGCGCCCGCTTTTGGGAGTGTTATTAAAAGTCTCATTTTTGCCATGTTTTTGTTTCCTAGTCTGTCATTTGAAATTTGGATAGGTGAGCCATTTCTCACAATTTGGGGATGTGTCTGGGACTTCTGTACCCATGGAGAGGGAAAGGCTGGTTTAAGGGAAGGCGCACCCCACCCAATTTGGGGTGGCCTCTTGCCCTAAGCCCCATCTCTTTATGGATGCTATAGAATAGGCCCAAGACTGTTTTTCTTCGGAAGATGTTGAAAATGACACAAGGGGAATACACGTGAAGCAACCAGACAAGCCACATGTATGGGTCAAAATAGTCCATTGGGAGAATGCTGAGGTTCTGGAGAGAGTCAGTCCCCAAACCAGGGATAGGAGACATTGCTCTGCTTTGGTGCTTTTCTAATGGAGGGCATTCTGTGGTGTGTCTGTGGGTTGTGCGTGCTTGTAAATATTATGTATAAGAGTGTTTCTGTTGATGTTTTCTGTTGATGTTTGGATCAACTGGTTTAAAGATGGGGCATGTCCCACTTTGCTGGGGGCCCAGCTGCTTGTGGCAGGGATTATAGGAACTTTAAGGCATCAGCAGTCAGAAATTTAGGGTTTGAATTTTGAGAGACTTTTTGTCTGTGTGTCTGTAATGTTATTTTGGCTTTCTATCTTTTAGGGACTTTGTTTTACTCTTCCCTGATTTATGAATATAGGGACAAAGATTACATGGGGAAGTAGAGATTACAGGCATGGGGAAGTAAACTATACAGGCTGGGTTTGGGCAACAAGGTTAATGTTTCCATGACAATGGGCAGTTCTTGAATGATAATGGACCACATTTCAAGGTTGACTCCCAGGTCCTGGGGGCATGGGAATCTAGGCCAGGTTAACACCTTCCTCTCTGAAATCAATAAATTTATATTTATATATTAAAAATCCATTGTAAACAGGTTGTTTTGTTATTTAAATTCCTCAAAGTTTAACAGTAGGAGCTCCTCAATGCTTCCATCAGTCTTTATGCACTTCTGCTCACCTCGTATATTCTCTCGCCCAAACTTTTATCAATCCTTTCTCCAAAGAGACTAGTTCTTTTAATGGGAAATTGCATGAGGAACCAAGAATTGTCTAATTCTATAGCTGCTAGAGTCTAGCATATTGGAGAAATCATTCTACTTATGTGTATTCTTCTTTTGTCATTTACTTGCCATCCTCCTTTTCTGATGTTTTGTAGTATCTAAGGAAAGGCCACATGTTGGGCCTTTCTGTATATCATGTTTATAATGAGGCTGTTATACTATTTGGGTAAGCAATTAGCTAAAATAGATCAGAGGAGAGGAGATTTCATGTACCCACTTAGGTCTCTTCCTTTGATGGTAATTTATAAAGCTAGGTGACAAACTGCCATTCTCTGGAGCATTGTCTCTATAGAAGAGATTCTGCTTCCAGGCATTTGTTGACAGTTTGGCTCAAATAAACTCACAAAAATTCTTTACAGGTTTGAATGTTTCTTACGTTAACACAGGTTATGTTACCTGATATTTATGCTGAGAGCCCTTTATCCCTGTAAGATTGGAGTCACTCAAGGGATTAGGCAGATGCAGCGGCAAGTAAGAGGGGAGTTTATTAGAGGTGTGGACGAAAGGGGCCACATGCTAACCTGACAAGCTCAGGGACCTAATGTAACCCCTAATGTAACCACAAAGGATGGTCTGAAATGAAACTTTAACTAAAAGCAGTTATGGTGGGTAGTTACGTCCTAGGCCTGTATCTTCACTGACAAGGTCAACCTTTACCTTTAACTGAGCTTATCTGTCTGTTTGCATCTATAATATGTTATTAATAATAACATATCCTTGAAATAACTGGGTAACTTGTAAGTTCCCTTTTTCTGGACCCCTTGTGAAGCATCCATCTTATATAAAAACTGCTGTTTGAAATTTTAACACTGTTATTTGGCTTCTGTAAATGCTTGCTTGCTTAAATAATAAGGAAAATAAGACTACTCTCACTTCAGAGAGGCCATTAAACCTTCCCCGGACGAAATTATCAGTGCTGGCACCAGGCCAAGCCTTTGGTTGAGGTCTCAAGGCCCCAGCACAAAGGGGCTCTTTAAGAACTTGCAAAGGGGGTTGGAAACACCCCATATTTGGGAGACAAAGAAGGTAAAAACATATAAATAGGGAAAGTTCCTCCACATTGGGGCCCAGAATTTGAGAGACATTTTCCTCTGGACCCGCGAGTAATAAATGTAACTCCATCTCTCTAAGTATTGCTTGGTTCTTCTCCAGTTTTCTGTAACACTTGGGGCACAACCTAATGTGCTGGGCACCAGTGTTGCAGAAGACCAAAGAAATACCAAGCACGCTTCCTAGAGAAAGGGAGGAACCCCGTTTATTAACACTAGTGGACTCTGGGAATAATTTCCAAATCAGAGTGAAGAAACATGCAGAGGGCTTCACTTTTTATAACCTTCTGGGGTCTTTTTCTTGCATATATGGTTCTGCCCCCTTTCCTGGGCTTACAGGAAGGCCCCCAGGTGTCGGGGGTCCTCAGGCCATATCTGCTGATCTGTCCTAGGGGCAGCAATAACGATCCTCTCCCCCCACCCCCCAGGGCAGTGCATTGTTCACAGTTTTTATGGCCTGACATGCCTTGCAAGACCAGTTTCTTCCTCATTCCCCCACTCCTTGTCCCACAACCTTCTTTTAGACTTGTGGAGCAACGACCATGGGATGTTATGGTGAACAGGGGTGACGACCACTCTTAGCTACTTCCTGCTGGAAAGGGATGATGACCAAGGGGTTAGCATCCCGCTTCTTCCTCTCAGAGGGGTTTATAGGAAGTTCTTCTGGTTTGTAGGGCTATCTGAAGTTTTAAGGCATTCCCATCCAGTTTTCAGGCAAGCAGAGGTAAGCAGTGGTCCCACACACATAGAATGTTGCTGCAGGGGGCACCAGGGGTAGGTGGTGTTTTCAGCCTTGGGGGTAGAGTTGCATAGTTCATCTGGGAGGTTACCTGTTGGATGTTGGCCCTGCGTACTGCTGAAACAAATAGGAGCAAACATTAGTTAGCTGCACATTGGCCGTGACAGGTCCTATTTTTTTTTCCGTCCAATACAATCCCCGCCCCCCGCACCCACATGCATTTGGTAGTAGAGTCATAATATGCCGCAGGCTGATAAGTAGAGCTAACAAAAATCTGGCTTGATTGGGTTTTCTTGTGGACTACCCGGTCTAGCATATTTGGGTAGTGAGTTTCTAAGCAAGGAGCAAAGGATGGCATGACAAGGTGTAATCCAACAATTTATGATAAGGCATTTCTTTCCTTGCTGTGTGGGGAGCAGTAATTTTATGGTACTTCTGTGTCCCAGCAAGAGCAGATGAGTTCTCCTCCTGGTACTAGTTTTGGATTCCACTGCACTCATAAAAAAGACAAAATAAGAATTATTAGATAAAACCAGTGATTATCCAGAAATACTAGAGCATGTTACATTAGGAGGAGATAAGAAAAAAAGATTAGTGTTAGGGAGAATTCAGCAGGGTGTTATCTGAATTCCTTGGAGCAGGTTGCTAGGCCAGATCTGCTGTCTTTTTCAGGGTGATCCGCAGGGGGTGTTTCTGGTCAGAGGTAACCTTCCACTCAGACTGGATGTCACTTGGCTGGTGGGTTGCCTTCACCCGGGAGTGGTGGATCCAGGTGTTTAGTCCTGCAACCTTGAGAGCTGTGGGGGTGGTTAATATGACTGGATAGGGTCCCTTCCAGGTAGGCGTGAGGGGCTCCTTTTTCCAGTCCTTTACCCAAACCTGGTCTCCAGGTTTATAAGGATGTACGGCTGTTCCTAGAGAGATGGGTAGTCGGTCATTAACCCACCTGTGGACCTCAAAGACAGTTTTTCCAAGTCCTTGTAGTTGTTTCTGGATTTCTAAGTTCCCTATTTTCCCCAAATCTCCCTTTGGCCGAATTAAGGGAGGAGGTCTACCCTATAGAATTTCAAAGGGAGAGAAACCTACCCTGGCCCTTGGGGCACAGCGTACCCACAGGAGTACAAGAGGCAAGATATCTGTCCAGGGTAAGGTTGTTTTTTGGCATAGCTTAGCCATAGCCTGCTTTAGAGTCTGGTTCATGTGCTCTACTTTCCCTGAACTTCGAGGCCTATAAGCTGTATGTAGATTCCATTTAATTCCTAAAGCCTTGGCTACCTGTGGTACTATTTCTGCTACAAAGGCTGGGCCATTATCGGACCCTATGGTCAGAGGCATTCTATACTGTGGAATTATATCCTTCAGCAATGCCTTAGTGACTTCTCTAGCCTTTTCAGTGCGAGTGGGATATGCCTCAACCCAACCTGAAAAGGTGCAAACAAAGACTAGCAGGTATTTATTCCCTCTGCTAGGCCCTATTTCTGTAAAATCTACTTCTAAGTCCTCAAATGGAGCTTGCCCACAGCGCTGAACTCCTATCGGTCCCACAGGACCCTGTTTAGCATTGTTCTGCGCACAGAGGAGGCAACGCTGAGAGACTGAGGCACAGAAGGAGGGTAGATGGGCAATTAGGTAGTACCTGCCTAACAAAGCTTCTATGGCAGCCTTTCCTAAATTAGTGAGTTCATGCTTCTGGAGGACTACCTTATGGGCTAACTGTTCTGGGACATAGACCCTATGATCTGGGAGTATCCACCAGCCTTCCATTGTTCTCTTGCCCCCTTCTTTCTGGGTCCATTTCTCTTCCTGAGGAGTGTATTTTGGAGGTTCAGGTAATGCGGGGGCCAACATGATCCATGCCAGTGCTGCTTGTTCTTTAGCAGCCAGCTTGGCTGCAGCGTCAGCACGCTGGTTTCCTTCTAATACTGAGTCTTTCCCTTTCTGGTGACCTTTGCAATGGATGACGGCTATTTCCTTAGGCTCCCAGACCGCTTCTAGTAACTTTAGAATCTCATTCTGATTTTTTATTCCATTTCCTTCTGCTGTCAAGAGCCACCTTTCCTTATGTATGGCCCCATGGACATGCAGGGTAGCAAAGGCATAGTGCTAGTCAGTGTAGATGTTGGCATGCTTATTCTTACTGAGTTCTAGGGCTCTTACTAGGGCCCACAGTTCTGCCCTCTACACTGACCATCCTTCAGGCAGGGCCTGTGCTTCAATTGTCTCAAAGTTTGATACCACTGCATATACGGCTCATCTTTTTCCTTCATCTAAGAAGCTGCTGCCATCTGTGAACAATACCAAGTCCGGGTTTGGCAGGGGCCTATCCATTAAATGTGGCTGGCTGGAATAAACCTCCTCTAGTACTTCCAGGCAATCATGCTCAGGGCCCCCCTCAGCAATGGGTAGAAAGGTGGCAGGATTAAGTGTTCTCACTGCTTCTAATCATACCTGCAGATTCTCACATAACAGCCCTTGATACTGAGTCATTTGAGCATGAGTCAGCCAGTGCTGCCCCCTTGCTTCCATCAGGGTGACAACAGCATAAGGTACTTTTACATTTAAGTTTTGTCCTAAGGTAAGCTTATCCACTTCCTTGACTAATAATGCCATGGCTGCAAGGGCCCTGAGGCACGGGGGCAACCCGGAGGCAACTGGGTCAATCCACTTGGAGAGATAGGCTACTGGTCTTTGCCAGGGTCCAAACTCCTGGGTTAGAACTGGTAGGGCTACCCCACTGTTCTTGTGAACAAAAAGATTAAAGTCTTGTAGCCCTAAGTGCTGGGGCCTCAGTGAGCTTTGCCTTTATGGTGATGAAGGCTTTCTCCTGTTCGGGACCACAGTTTATGGGTGCCTTCTCTTCTCCTCTTAAAGCTTCATAGAGAGGCTTGGCCAGGTCTGAAAACCCTGGGATCCAAATTCAACAGAATCCTGCCAGTACCAGGAATTCCCGAATCTGCCGCTGGGTGCTAGGGACTGGGATGGCACATACTGCCTGTTTCCTTTCAGTCCCTAGCCTTCATTTCCCTTGGGTGATCCGGAAGCCTAGATACTTCACCCGATAACCTGTTTCAGTTAGTAGTCTCAGAAGGGCTCGTATTCCCTCCCAGCACTGAGGTCGTGTGGAGCTGGCCAGTAGGAGGTCGTCTACATACTGGAGTAGACCACACCCCAAGTCCTGTCCTGGGAACTTAGACAGATCAGATGCTAGTGCTCCATTAAAAAGAGTAGGGGAGTTCTTGAACCTTTGTGGCAGTCTGGTCCAGGTGAACTGCTCCTTGGCCCCTGTAGTTGGGTTTTCCCATTAGAAAGCGAAGAGAGGCTGACTGGAAGGCACTAATCAAAGACAGAAAAAGGCATCTTTCAGATCTAGTCATGTAAACCATTCTGCCTCTGATGGGATGACTCCCAGAAGAGTGTAGGGGTTCAGCAGTGCTGAATGCAGGGTTATAACAGCCTCATTAACAGCCTGAAGATCCTGCACTGGGTGGTAGTTGTTAGTCCCAGACTTTTGACAGGCAAGAGAGGCGTGTTCCATGGAGACCTGCATCGTTTAACAAGTCCCCACTTAAGAAGCTGGTCTTCCTAGGCATGCTTCCCTTGGAATTGAATATTGGCGGATTTTAACAGGCTGTACCCCAGGCTTTAACTTGATTAGCACCTGAGCGTGGTCCTTAGCCAGGCCTGGAGGATTCCCTTCTGCCCAGACCAGGGGGAATTCTTTCTCTAATTCAGGTTCTAATGGTGAGGCCTTTGTCTGGGGGTATAAAGTCTCCATTCTTCCTCCCTTGGCACTGCTAAGGACAAGATCATTGGGAAGGTATCCTCACCTAGGTGAAGCTGTGCTAAGCCATGTGGAGCAAAAGGGATTTCTGCCACCATTTTAGCTAAAAGGTCTCTACCCATTAGAGGCACTGGACAGTCTGGCAAGTACAGGAATTCATGAATTACTTGATGACTGCCAAGTTGGCATTGGCGAGGGCAGCAGAATGGTCTATGGGTCTGGTCCCCAGTAGCTCCAATAATGGTGACCTCCTTTCCTGAGAGAGGCGCTTTCTGAGTGACTACTGAGGGCTCAGCTCCCATATCAACCATAAAGTTCACAATCTGGCCCCCAATTTTCATTCTGACCATGGGCTCGTGGGGGCCTAGCTGAAGTGAGCCCGGTCTGTCTTAGTCGGAATCAGCCATTGCTAGCCCAATGAGATCTGCTTCAGGTGGCTCTGGGTGATAGCGACTGGGCGGAAAAGGGGGCCCAGTCTTTTTACTTTGCAGTTTGGGACATTCATTCTTCCAGTGTCCTGTTTCCTTACAATAGGCACACTGGTCTCATCTCAGGCTCGCTCTTCCTTTTCCCCCTGGTCTGTATCCTTGATGATCTGTCTGGGAGCCTGAACCTCTAAAAGCCACTGCTATTATATTGGCCCTTCTTTGTATTCTCTTTTCTTCCTCCTTCCTTGCTGCACTGTCTCTATTGATGAAAACCTTGTTAGCTATCTCTAGCAGTTCAGTAGCATTCTTTCCTGCAAACCCTTCCAGTTTCTGTAATTTTCTCCTGATGTCAGGCTAGGCTTGGCCTACAAAAATGGCATTTACCATGGTTTGATTTTCTGGGGCCTCAGGTCTAAAGGGGGTGTAGATCCAGCATGCCTCACATAGTCTCTCATAGAAAGCTGCTGGACTTTCATCAGGCTTCTGGAAAACCTCAGAGATTTTAACCATGTTGGTGGGCTTCTTGGCTCCGGCCCTGACCCCCTGGAGGAAGGCAAGCTGATATCTTTCTAGCCTGGTCCTTCCATCTTCTGAGTTTGGGTTCCAATCGGTTTCCTCATCTGGGAAGGCCTTCCTGGCCCATCTGTCTGTATCTAATATTCCTGCTGGGGCCTGGGTCTGGAGCCACTTCTGAGCCCCTGTTACTACTCTCACGTGCTCCTCAGTGTTAAAGAACGTGAAAAGGAGCTGCTTGCAGTCCACCCAGGTGGGCTTCTGGGTCTGGAAGATCGTTTCTAGGTCTATCATGGCCTGAGGTTTTTCAGAATAAGCTAGGGTGTGATGTTTCCAATTCAAGATGTCACTGGTGGTAAAGGGCTGATAATAATAGACTGGCCCTCCCTCCTGCAACGTCCCATCTTAGCCAACTACTTTGGCTCCCAGAATCTCCCTTACAGGCATCTGATGTGCTGGTTGTGGCCTGGGCCCTTGATAGGCTGAACGCAAGCACCGCCCAATTGGCTCTGGAGAGCCTGGTTGAGGAGAAATGGAAGGGGGCGGTGTTTCTGGACCTTTCAGACCACCTGGGAAAGCACTTGGTGCTGCCTGTGGCACATATGGAGATGGTAAAACTAGCGGACTTCCTCAGGGGATCCTGGCAGAACAAGGGGTTGGGTTCCCTTCTGAGAGACCTGTTTCTTTTCTCCTACTACTAAAACCTTACAGAACCGGACCCAAGGTGGCAAGGTTTGAGTAATTCCTAAACAGCTGTCTATGTAGGGGAACTGATCTGGGTGTCCAGGGTCTGTCGTGACTACATTCCAGACCGACCTGACCAGTCCTACATCTAAAGAGCCTTCTGGAGGCCAGCTGACCCCAAAGGCTGGCCATTCTAATTCACAGAATTTCCTCAGTGTTTTGGGTTCATTTTAATACCATAGTCCTCAATAAAACCCTTTTCAAAATTTTCCAACATGCAATTGAGAACAGTGGGTTTACTCTGTCCCAACCCCATGATGATCGGTGGCAAGAGATAGACAAGGGTGCAGGGAAATTTACTAAAAACCTGGAGGGTCTCCTTAAAGAAAAGATCCTTAATCAGCACAGGCAGCGGCAGGGTGGGTAAAATCTCTCTGCCCTGCGGAGCTGTGAGCCCCACCCCTGAAAGTCCCAGCCAGCCAAAAGAGACAAGCCGCAAATACCTTAAAATCTACCCCAGAATTCCAAAATTTCAACCTAACACAGCAAAATCAGAGAGCAAACCAAAGCCCCTAGTACACAAACATAGACAGAAATTTTTATCAACTATCTCTCCGTGATAGAGAGCAAACGTCTCTGAGAAAACTAATTCAACAGCACTGCTTGAGACTTTTGCAGACCATCATGGGTTCAGCCTTCAGTAAATCAAACGTTTTAACCAGATGAGCAAACAGAAAATCAAAGTAGCTTTTGCTTTCACACAGACCAGTTAATCAGCAGATAATTATGCCAAGACATCTGTACTCACACTCTCTCAGTAGACTACCCCAGACTGGAGCTGAGCAGATAAACAAAACAATGCCCAACTCCCCAGATGGGCATGGGGGCACTCCCAGCACCCATGCCACAGAACAGAATTCTCAACCAACGTCTTGGTGAGAACCTACCGGAGGAGTTAAGATTGTGTCCAGTCCCCCTTATGAAGGTAGCAAATTGGCTAGTCCCACACACAAAGAAGAGTGAACCCATAATTCCTTAACTGAATCTGAATTCACTCACCTCGGAAGTCCTGATTCCTGATTTACCTGATGAAGCCCTATGACTTTCGGGGAGGTAATCAAGCTCCCCCTTCCACTCACTTGGAGTGGGCCTGACTGACTGGGGCCCCTACCTTACCAATTCTGTCTACAGGTCCAGAGGTGTCTGTCCACTTTCTCCAGATGCCGGACGGGTCCTGGGCTGAGGTCCAGGAGCGCCTGGAGTCCCCCCCAGTTCAATTCTGCTAAACTCAACAGCGCGCACCTTCAGGAGGCCTGTCCCATGCCCCCAGACCCCAAACCCAGTACACTCACCAGAGGCAAGAGCCAAACATGGTTAGCTTCCCAGACAGGGAACCAAATGTTGCAGAAGACCAAAGAAATAACAAGCACACCTCCTAGAGAAAGGGAGGGACCCCATTTATTAACACTAGTGGACTCTGGGAATAATTTCCAAATCTGAGTGAAGAAACACACAGAGGGCTTCACTTTTTATAACCTTCTGGGGTCTTTTTCTTGCATATATGGTTCCGCCCCCTTTTATGGGCTTATAGGAAGGCCCCCAGGTGTCGGGCGTCCCCAGGCCATATCCAATGATCTGTCCTGGGGCCAGCGATAACGAGCCCCCGCCCCAGAGCAGTGCATTGTTCACAGTTTTTATGGCCTGACATGCCTTGCAAGACCAGTTTCCTTCTCACCAGGACACATACCATAAATTCCTTCATTGTTATGTTAATTTTTCCTGCACCCACCTAAGTATGTGTCTATCATTTTACTTTTTATCCAATCCCAGAGGTCCCCCCCACCCCCGCTTTGTTTTCTCCCTCATCTAATCTATCATCAATGATTTCATGTAACCCACCTATGTACCTCCTTTGATTGCAATGTATAAAAATACAGTAAAACCCACCATTCTCCAGAGCACTATCCCAATCTGTTGAGATATTGCTTCCTGGCAATCACTGACAGTTTGGTTCAAACAAACTCACAAAAATTCTTTGCAGGTTTGAATGTTTTTTTACATTCACAGAAGGAATGGGGATGGAGCCACATGCAGGGAAGTTTAGGACTCAGCCTCTGTTATCCTTGGGGTTGATTTTTCTGCGCCAAAACTGCAATGGGAGGGGGCTGAGGGCTGTAAGTGGCCTTTGTTATCATTGGCCTGCTGTCTCACCCTCGGATGCTGCTGCCTCCTGTTGTCTGGATAGGGTGACCAAAGGCTGTTCCATGAAATGAGGCTGGGGTCACTTTCTCATTCGGGTCTTTCTACTCTGCCTGAGCCAAATGTCCTCTGCTGGCCTGTTAATCCCTACTACAGTCCATGTGCATTATTCCATTTGATTCATAACAGTCCTAGAAAGTGGAAAGGCTGGGCATAATTAACCTATTTTTACAGATGAGGAAACTATGTTATGAAGAGCTTAAATAATCTTCCCAAGTAAAGATAGACTGTGAGCAGATCTAAATTTCCTAACTTTTGGCCCAGAGCTCAGTTTCTGATGCCTGGTACACCAGGGTGGGAGAGACCCAGGAAAGCAGGGGTGGCCCACTGAACTCTTCCTGTCTTGAGGTTCAAGGCCCTCTGCTCTTTGCTGGCTTCCCAGCGCTGATGCCATCCTCCACTCCTCCAGCTCATCCCCAAGGGCTCATTTCTTATTTAGCATAGTCATTCTATGCCTTTGTCATGAAAATTGTGCAATCTTGTTTTTAGGTCTCTTATGGGATAATTCTTGGCAAAGTAAGAACTAGCTGAGTGTATACATGAGCTGGTTCTATGTATTATTATGCAAAGTTCTGAGGCCCCAGAAAAACTCTGTGTATTGTTCTAGGATTCCAAATAAATCACCAGGACATGGATTTATTAGGACTTAGGTGCCATTGATGAAGTTGAACCACTAAATCCCATCAGGCTTTGCCACCACCTAGACTTTCCCAACACAGGCTTTTATAGAGGACAGAAAAACAGATTATGCAGGGGGAGGGGGATGTGTTTTCAAGCAAACTACGTGAGATCAAAACTGCTACCGGTTTTCTTGACTGAGGAGCTGGGTAGGCTCCCAAGGTCTCACAGTCTGCTTACTGATGGTTTTCTTGTCTTCCCACAAGGTAGGAGAGGGAGCTGGATCATGGGAAGGAGTCATGTTCCCATTTACAGGTATGTTAAGGAAAATATTGAACCAAAGGCGATAATTATAGGGAATGATGTCTTGGTCTCATTAAAATAAAGATCCTAATAGCAGGTCTGTCTATACCCAGAGTGTGCTGGGCACATGACAGGAGGCATCGGTGGGTAATGGGCTCCCATCCCTGCAGCGGCTCCCATACAGTATCCATGCCCACCTGTCAGGGAGGGGCTGGGCAGGGGTCTTCTTGGCCTCTACTAGTTGGATTAGATGCCTCTACCTCTGCTTCCAACTCCTCCAGATTTTGTTGTGCCTCCCTCTTGCAATAGTGCTTGGTTAGGTAGTGGGATAGCAGCTACCTCTTGCTATAGTAGCCGCCTCTTGTGACAGTGCCCAGCCAGGAAGTCATTTCTGGAACTTTTAGTTTCTTTTTTCTAGATACAGTACATCTTTCTAACTGGAATAATATTCCTTTAACAATTATTTCCAAACTGTATGATATCTCCAGTAGTGGTTCAGCTTACAGCTTCATAATAGATGTCCCATCTAGTTTGTCAGCTGGTTTTTCTAGATGTACACTAGATGGCAGCAGACAAAAACTTTTCCTAGTGACCATCACGGATGTGTTATTCCCAATATGCACACGAGATGGCAGCAAAGAACATTTTCCTGCCTTAGGCCCTAAGGCTTGCAGGCGTCCTCAAACTACGGCCCGCGGGCCACGTGCAGCCTGCCGAGGACATTTACCCCCCCCCCCCCCCGCCCCCCGGCGCCGCTGCCTGTCCTGCTTAGCAGCCGACTTGTCCCGGGCCCGCAGTGCGCATAGGAATTTGTTCATAGTTTGTTGTTTTTTTTAACTACAGTCCAGCCCTCCAAAGGTCTGAGGGACAGTGAACTGGCCCCCTGTTTAAAAAGTCTGAGGACCCCTGGTAGGGTATCTGGCCACTCTATTAAAATGAGAACCCAGGTATTTGATTGTTATATCTTTTTGATGTATTGACCCTTTTATAATTATATACTGATCTTCTTTGTCTCTTGTTACCATTTTTGGCTTGCCATCTATTTTGTCTGATATAAGCATGGCTAAGCTCACCTTTTTTTTTTTTTTCTGCTCGTTTGGAATATCATCCTTCCCTTCACTTTGAGCCTATGCATATCTCAAGAGCTGAAAATGAATCTTCTGCAGGTATCATGTAGTTATGTCATTTTAAAAAATCCAGCCAGCCACTCTGTGACTTTTTATTAGTGAGTTTAATTCATTTATATTCATGGTGATTGTTAATATGTAAGTATTTACTACTGCCATTTTACATTTTGCCTTCTACTTAGTTTGTCTCTCCATTGTTTCTTTTTCCTTCTGTTTCTGTCTACTTTTGTAAGTTGGTGGCTTTCCTTTTTAAAATACATTTTATTAATTTTTACAGAGAGGAAGAGAGAGGGATAGAGAGTTAGAAACATGGATGAGAGAGAAACATCCATCAGCTGCCTTGTGCACGCCCCCTACTGGGGATCGAGCCCACAACCAAGGTACATGCCCTTGATCAGAATTGAACCCAGGACTCTCCAGTCCTCAGGCTGATGCTCTATCCATTGAGCCAAACCGGTCAGGGCAAGTTGGTGGTTTTCCATGGTGATTTCCCATTTTTATGTTTTGTATCTCTGCTCTAGATATTTGTTTGTAGTTATCATGAAGTTTACATAATACATTTAATAAATAAAATAGTCCTTTTTCTGCTGATACAAATTTATCTTCATTTACTTTTACTCCACATTTATATTTTTGATGTCACAAATTATCTCTTTATGCTATGACTTTCTTACCAAATTATAGTAGTCATGGCTATTTTTAATGCTCTTTTCTTTAAGCTTTATGATCTAATTGTTTAATTTACTATTCTAAAATAGAGTTTAAGTTTTCTGATTCTATTTATCACCTTAATCAGAATTTTGTGTACTCTTATCTTTTTGTTTCAACTTGAAAAGCTTCTTTAAACATTTCTTGCAAGGCAGGTGTAGTGGTAAGTGAACTCCCTTGGCTTCTGTTTGCCGAGGAAAGCCTTTATTTCTCAATATCTGAAGGATAACTTTGCCAGATAGAGTACTTACTGGCTGACAATTTTATCTTTCAATACTTTGAATATGTCATTCTCTCCTGGCATGTAGAATTTCATCTGAGAAATTTGCTGATAGCCTAAGTGAGGGGTTCCTTTATAGTTTACTGACTTCTTTTCACTAGCTGCCTTTAAAATTCTTTATCATGGACTTTTGACAACTTTATTATAATGTATCTTGGAGAAGGTCTTTTTGCATTGAGATAATAAGGTGTTCTATTAGCTACATGGTCTTGTAGATACCTTCCTTCACCAGATTTGGGAAGTTCCCCAGTAATTTTTTTTCTTTAAATAAACTCTCTGCACTCTTCTGCCTCCCTTCTCCTTCTAGTACACCTATTTATCTTATGTTTGCTCTTATGATCAAGTCTGATAGTTCTCATAGGGCTTCTTTACTATTTTAAAATCTGAATTCTTTTTCCTTCCACCTGAATTATTTCTAAATTGAAGCCTTGATCTTGCTTTTTTTTCTCTTTCATCTGATCTGCTCTATTTCCAATGCCTTCTAATGCAATTTATCACCTTTATTGAGTTCTTCAGCTCAAGAATTTCTATTTGTTTATTTTTTAGAATTTCATATTCTTTGGTAATGCACTCCTTTTGTTCATTACTTTTATCCCCAAGTTCATTGAAGAGCTTTTTTGAGTTTTCTTATAGCTCATTGAATTTCTTCATAATAGCTATGTTGAATTTTTTATCAGTTAGATTGCAATAGTCCATGTCTTTGGGTTTGGGTGCTGGAGATTAGCATTTTTGTATTTTAATACCGTATAATCATGATCTTCCATATTGATTGATATAATATACCTTTGTTGTCACATTTGAAGTAGAGAACATCTTTCTTTTTTTTTTTTTTAATCCTCACCTGAGAATATTTTTCCAGTTGCTTTTTAGAGAAAGTGGAAGAGATAGGGAAAGACAGAAACATTGATGTGAAAGAAACACATCAATTGGTTGCCTCCTGCATGTGCCCTGACCAGGGCCCAGGTTGGGGAGGAGCCTGCAACCAAGGTACGTGCCCTTGACTGGAATCGAACCCGGGACCCTTTGGTCTGCAGGCAGATGCTCTATCCACTGAGCCAAACCAGCTAGGGCAAGAACACCTTTCTTATTTAGGTAAAGCTTTGTTTACTTTTATTAAAACAATTCAACAGGTTAGTGGTTAGTAGCCTTTCTTTTGTTTTCCAGAATGTGGCACTATAGCAAAAATTTTTGGTTTTTCTTATGAGAGCTGACTCATCACTAAGGTTGGACTGTGTACATAATAAAGATGGCATGGAAAAGAAAAACACAGTTGGTGCTAGAGCAGGCGGAGGTGTGTGTGTGGCTTTGGGTTTACCCAGGGCCTGTTAAGGGGACCTTTGAGTGGGAAGTGGGTTCTCAGAGGTCAATGGGCAGATCTCTTGCTGGAATCCTGGGGCAGACAGCAGGAAAGGCATTCCTTTGCTCTCTTTGTCTGCCTTCTTCTTTCCATCCCTCCATTAGGGAGGCCTCTCTTTAGAAATCTGAAGAGCAAGGGAGCCATCCAGCTGCAGACAAAGTGGCCTGGCAAACTTTCAGTCCTAAAACCATTGATCACACTAAGTATGGCTGGTGCACTTGAAAAATAAAATAAGTTTTAACAAATTTGCTCCAAAATATTTTATTAGTAAAAATTTTATATAAAAAACGATGAAAGAAAAGTTACCTGTCACACTGAATAACATATTAAAAGCATGTGTATG
The DNA here is from genome assembly GCF_963455305.1 of Plecotus auritus. Taxonomy (NCBI): domain Eukaryota; kingdom Metazoa; phylum Chordata; class Mammalia; order Chiroptera; family Vespertilionidae; genus Plecotus; species Plecotus auritus. The sequence goes on along the minus strand of NC_137784.1, from coordinate 146,109,515 downwards.
ATTGTACTTTCTAAAATTAACCAGCCCATCATGGAGTAAAGAAAGTTAGAAATAGTAAATATAGTCATACCTTTTTTTGGAAAATGTCAAAGTACAGAAAGCATCGTGGTAATTTTTAAGTGCAAAGAAATGTCGTAATAAAATAGAATTTAAAAATTACAAATAAAAATCTGTACATCAAGGATATTTTAAAGGACTTTCTGGATGCCGAGTACTATGTAGAAAAAGAAGAGGGACTAAAAAGAGAGTAACTGTCACATCAGGTGTTGCACGTCTGGCCCATTTCTGCTTGCAGGGCCATCTCCTCTTTCCTCAGTGGGAATGTGTCAATCAGGTTGAAGAGGGCCACAGGGGTCACCAGGGAGACATAGCGCTCCTTGTCCATGCCATGTTTATCAACCAGCACCATGCTGAAGGAGTAGAGCGGGATTCGCAGCAACAGCCTAGGGCAGAAAAAGAGAAGAATATGTCAAGCCCTAGCTGGTTAGGTTCAGTGGATAGAGTGTAGGTCTGCAGACTGACGGGTCCCAGGTTTGATTCGAGGTCAGGGCACATGCCCTGGTTGCAGGATCGGTCCCCAGTAGGGGACGTGCAGGAGGCAGCCAAACCATGATTCTGTCTCATCATAGATGTTTCTATATCTCCCTCTCCCTTCCCCGCTGAAATAAAAAATATTTTTTTTAAAAAGAGAAGAATATGTCAAGCCCTAGCCAGTTTGGCTCAGTGAATAGTGTTGGCTTGTGGACTGACGGGTCCCAGGTTCAATTCTGGTCAAGGGCACATGACCGGTTGCAGGCTTGATCCCTAGTGTGCAGCATGCAGGAGGCAGCCAATGTATGATTCTTTCTCATCATTGATGTTTCTATCTCTCCCTCTCCCTTCCTCTCTGAAATCAATAAAAATATTTAAAAAGAGAGAGAGAGAGAGATGTCAAACCTGACTCCCAAGTGTTCTGGTGGACCAACCAGAGCCCTATAGTGACACCACGTGCAGAGAAAAACTTCATACCACAAAGGACTGAATCAACCTTGAGACTCTTGCAACACAAAGTGTGGTCCGTCACATGGAAACTTGTTAGAAATGGAGAATCCCAATCTCAGAGGGAAGATGAGGGAGGGTGGGTGGGTGGGAGGTAATCAACCAAGGACCTTGTATGCATATATGCATAACCCATGAACACAGACAATAGGGTGGTGAGGGGGGGCTGGAGGGGGTCAATGGGGGGGGGAAGAGGATATATGTAATACTTTCAACAATAAAGATTTATTTTTAAAAATATTTCCCAAAGTGATGTTTATAAAGTAATATAAGTAGACATGTAAGAGCATCTAAGAGCATCTGATAGACCCGAGTTTGAACCCTGATGGTTGTTTTTGTGGTCCAAAATAGTATTTATCAAGAATCTGCTCTATGCAAACAATAACTTATTACAAAGCATTTTCAGTATCATATGTGGGAATTCCTCCCTCACCCCATTTTTGGGGAATGGGGAGTGGGCGTTATTTGCTGGTGAGGACAGAAAGGTTAGAATTAGGGTTTTAAACAACTTAGCCTCTAAGCCTGAATCTAGAAATCAGATAATACTACCTCCTTTCCTAGGTTTGTTGCAAGGATTAAGCAAAATGGAGTATGTAAAATGATGAATACTGTGCTGGAAGCATTATAATAATTTAATAAATGGTTAGCTTTGTTTTGAAAAAAAAAAGAAGAAGAAGAAATGGAGAATTCCACACTCACCCCCAAGCCTACTGAATTAGGTAGAATCTGCATTATTAGCAAGATCCACAGATGACAGGCATGCCTATAAAAGGTTGAGTAACATTGCTTTAGATTATAATGGGCAGGAAGTTAGTAGGCCTGCAATGGTGCTATGTACCAATTGTTGCTACGAGTCATTTACAACAAAGATAACAGATATTTTGCATTAGGTTGGAGTCAATCCAACTTTGCTGACTAGGTTTGCATAACCACATAGGCACTAGATCTAAGTCAGTGGTTATCAACAGGGGACATTTGGCTATGTCTGGAAATATTTTTGGTTGTCACAGTGGGGTAGAGGCCAGGGATGCTGCTTAACATCCTCTAATGCACAATACAACCCTCCAAAAAATGATTATCCAGAGCCAAATGGCAATAGTGCAAAGGTTGAAAAAGCCTGGACTAGGTGAAACTGATTGAAGTAAGTTTCAAAACTTTCTAATTCTGGTCCGTTCTGTAGCCAGCACAAGATAGCACAATCAGAGGGGATTGAATTTGGTTCATTATAATTTGTACCTCAAATGATTCCCAAAATATTTTGAAGCGGTTTCAACAGTCCAATTGTTTTTGGACTCTACTTCACTAGAATTAAAACTGCAAAAAATATGATTTTTATATCAATACAAACATGTTTAGATGAAGAAAGCTAAAGAAAGCAAACGATGTAGCCCTACCCAGTTTGGCTCTGTGGATAGAGTGTTGGGCCTGTGGACCAAAGGGTCCCAGGTTCGATTCGGTCAAGGGCATGTATCTTGGTTACAGGCTCCTCCCTGGCCCGGGGCCTTGGTCTGGGCTAGTGCAGGAGGCAACCAATCAATGAGTTTCTCTCACATCGATGTTTCTCTCTCTTTCCCTCTTCCACTTTCCCTAAAAATCAGTGGAAAAGTATCCTTGCATGAGGATTAACAAAGAAGAAGAAGAAGAAGAAGAAGAAGAAGAAGAAGAAGAAGAAGAAGAAGGAGGAGGAGGAGGAGGAGGAGGAGGAGGAGGAGGAGGAGGAGGAGGAGGAGGAGGAGGAGGAGGAGGAGGGAGGAAGAGGAGGAGGAGGAGAGGAAGAGGAAGAGGAAGAGGAAGAGGAAGAGGAAGAAAAGAAAGCAATGCATGAGCTGAGCCCAGTGAAAAAATGAGTCTGCTCGGTCTCTTTTCCAGATTTATTTTTTTTAGTTTAGATATCTTGAAGTTGTGTGTGAGGCAGAGTACATGCTACAATCTGGATTTATAATAAAAAATTTTCTCACACATCTTTAAGAAGACAAGTATCCAGTTTTTTGGTGTGGGGGAGGGGGGGAGAGGGAGAAATCTTTTGGGCAGGCTCTCCTCTACCCGTCCTACTCCCAACAAGTGGGGAGAAAAGAACAAAGACAAAGCAAAAACACTTGGTTGGAGGGTGAAAGAAGATAATAAAAGCAATTACACATTGAAGGTTACCTGGAATCAAGACTGAATAGAAAGAAATCAGGGAACCTGATCAGAAAAATGTACATTTCTAGGGAGAAAATTTCAGAACAGTACATCCCCCTACCTGAGCTGCAGAGCTAGGGCTGGAGGCATAATTTTCACTCCTATCCTGCCAATGAGGGTCGGGAACACGCCTACCAGCTCTACCACAGTGATATGTCGAAGATCCAGGCTGCACTGTGCTTGCTGGAAAAGAAAAAAAAAAAGTAAGGAAGGTGTGAGCATGGCTGAAGAAAGAGACTTCCATGTCAAATTATAGACTGAAGGAAACAGAATTGGTCTGACTTTTTCTTTTAAATATATTTTTATTGATTTCAGAGAGGAAGGGAGAGGGAGAGAGAGAGAAACACCCATGATGAGAGAGAATCATGGATTGGCTCCTACTATACACCCTCTACTGGGGATTGAGCCCACAACCCAGGCATGTGCCCCTGACCGGAATTGAACCTGGGACCCTTTAGTCCGCAGGCCGACATTCTATCCACTGAGCAACACTAGCTAGAGAAGTTTTTGGAAGTTTATTTGCCCACTCCACACTGTCCTGAAAACAGTTGAAAACTGGGGTGAAACCAGTGACTGGAAATCCTTAACACCTTCCTAGAGGAATTATTCAGAAAGGCCTTGGCAATGGAATTTTGAAAACCTAAGCAAAATAGCAGTCTCTGTCTTTCCAGATGGGGTAAGATTTTACAGGAGCCAAATTTCCTAGAAAGTGTCCAAGAATACCTCCAGAGAATTCTAAATTTGTCTTTGCAAAGAGAGAAAATTTTTTCCAGAGTCCACCCACCTGACCTTGTGTCCACCCTATGCACCCCCTGCTGAGTCCCCCACAACCCAGCATGCCAGGGAAACAAGGATAAAATGTTTCAGCTCTCTGAGCTGACCCTTGGTGAGACCCACAGGAACATGGCTCATTCAGTCCTGTGCCAGGAGGTCTCTCATCAGGAGCAGCAATGGCCACAGGGAACACAATGTAACATAATGGGGGGGGGGATATGAACCTCTGAATTATTATTATTTTTAAAATATATTTTATTGATTTTTTTACAGAGAGGAAGGGAGAGGGATAGAAGGTTATAAACATCGATGAAAGAGAAACATTGATCAGCTGCCTCCTGCACACTCCCTACTGGGTATGTGCCTGCAACCAAGGTACATGCCCTTGACTGGAATTGAACCCGGGACCCTTGAGTCTGCAGGCCACCGCTCCATCCACTAAGCCAAACCAGTTAGGGCCTCCTGAATTATTAGAACACTATTAAAAATTTTTTTTATTGATTTCAGAGAGGAAAGAGATATAGAAACATCCATGATGAGAGAGAATTATGGATTGGCTGCCTCCTTCACATCACTCCACTGGGGATCGAAGCCAAAACCCGGGCATGTGCCTTTGACCAGAATTGAACCCGGGACCCTTCAGTCCACAGGCTGACACTCTATCCACTGAGCCAAACCGGCTAGGGCAGAACACCATTTTTTTAAATGACAATTCCACTGAAACAACTCTATATTGGATGACAGAATTGGTAAAACAAACAAACACTTAGGAAAGGTAAAAATATGTAAGCTGATCAAACCTTCCCTTGAAGGCTCTGGTTTAAATACAAATATAGCCCTAGGTCATTTGGCTCAGTGGCTAGAGCATCAGCCTGTAGACTGAAGGGTCCTGGGTTTGACTGCTGTCAAGGACACATGCCCAGGTTGCAGGCTCCATCCCCAGTAGGGGCCATGCAGGAGGCAGCCGATCCATAATTCTCTCTCCTCATGGATGTTTCTATCTCTCTCTCCCTCTTCCTTCCTCTCTGAAACCAATAAAAATATATTACAAAACAAATATAAATATATTGAGTGGTGGGAGGTCACACATAAACACCTAGATACCGAATATTTAATCCAACCTGTTGATTGGTAATTTTGCTGGTCCCAAAGTAATGGACTAGACTAGCGCAGGGGTCAGCAGACCTTTCCCACAAAGGTCCAGGGAGCCAATATATTAGGCTCTGCAGAGCCGGATGGTCTCTGTCCTAATCCATTGTGCCACAGTGGTTCACAAACAGCCATAGACAATGCACAGATGAATTTGTGTGCCTGTGTCCCAATAAAATTTTACGTACAAAAGTCATAGTTTGCCCACATAGAGGAAAAGGAAGTTGTTTTGGCTTAATCATTGTTTTTACATAACAGAAGAGGTCAGAAAATGTATGATCATGGAATATAGACTGGAAGGCAAATTTCTCACACACTGGAGTAGTGTGAGCTTGTGTTACCTGAAAAGCAAGTCCTGTAATTGGGACAAGAGAATATGAGGATGGAGGTAGGGTGTCAGGATTGGGGCTAAAGACACCATGAATTGGGTTCCTATTTACAGAACCTAAAAAAAAAAAAATTAAATATATTTTTTTACTAGAGGCCTGATACATGAAATTCGTGCACGGGTAGGGTCCCTAGGTTTGGCTGGCGATCAGGGCCGATCAGGTTCCCTGCCTCCCAGCCTCCTCCTTCCCTTGCTCTGCCACTGGTCACCCTCCATGTTCCACGCCGCCCCCTGGTCACCCTCCATGTTCCACGTCATAGCGAGCTATCAAACTCCCAGTAGAACTCCTGAGGGGACAATTTGCATATTAGCCTTTTATTATATAGGAGGATTGATTTCAGAGAGTAAGGGAGAAGGAGAGAGAGAGATAGAAGCATCAATGATGAGAGAGAATCATAGATCGGCTGCCTCCTGCACACCCCCATTGGGGATAGAGCCTGCAACCTGGTCATGTGCCCTGACTGGGAATCGAACCGTGACCTCCTGGTTCATGGGTCGCTCAACCACTGAGCCACGCCAGCCAGGTGAACCTGAAAAATTTTGTATGGTTGTTCAGAGTTTATGGGAATTTCTTCAAGTACATGAAAAGAATGAAGATTTAGGATTCATTGAATTAACGCTGAACTGAGAAGTAAAATTGTAGCTTTTGATTAAATCAAGATTGTTGTAAACACATAGTTTACTATGTATTCACTGTAATAAATAAAATATTCCTAAAAAAAAACAAACACAAATGTACAGCACTGTGTCCACACCCCAGTGCACATCCTCTCTCTTTAGCATTCAGTCAGGTTAGCCACTCTTAATTGCAAAGAAGCTTAAGGACAAAATCAAGCAACTTCCAGTTTGATCCTTTCAGTATCTACTTGTTTGTTTGTTTGTTAATCCTCACCTGAGGATATTTTTCCATTGATTTTTAGGGAGAGTGGAAGAGAGAGGGAAAGACAGAGAGAAACATGATGTGAAAGAAACACATCGATTGGTTATTTCCTGCACATGCCCCAATCAGGGCCTGGACTGGGGAGGAGCCTGCAACCAAGGTATGTGCCCTTGACTGGAATCAAACCCGGGACCCTTCTGTCCGCAGGCTGATGCTCTATCCATTGAGCAAAACTGGCTAGGGTTCTAGTTGTTTTTTAAATTATTTAAATTATTTTTTTAATTTAAATTTTTTATTGTTTAAATTATTACATATGTCTCCTTTGCCCCCCCAATGACCTCTCCTTAGTCGCTCCCACCCCTAAGCACAAGCCCTAGTTGTTGCTTTTTAAAGACATTGGTTGCCTCATTTAGTAGTTACAAAATTTGCACAGCTGGGAAGGGCACATTTCCTACAAAAGTGTTCCTCAAATTTCCAGGTGCTTAGTGTGAGAATAAACAAATAATCTTTTCTGTCAAAGAACAGTTTAGACAGCCACCATTTTGGACCGCATGACTTGGCAGCTGCCATGTTGGCCACATGGCTTACAACTCCCCTAGGGGCCGCCATCTTGAAACAGCAAAGGCCAAACCCTCCCTTTGAATTAGCCAATCACGAAAGACTGCACCTGAGCTACAATCAAAAGCAAGGGACAGGTCACGTGCATCAGGGTTTATAAATCCCGAGCAGACCACCTGCTCGGTATGCATGCACTTCCAGACCATGTGTGCGCACCCTTCTATGTAGAAGTAAAGATGTTTGCCTTGCTGCCTGGCTCCTGGGTATGTTTTGTGTTCTACCAGGACCCCTGACTTGGGGGGATTGCCTTATTTCTAACATTAGGAATCACCTGATTTAATGAAAATGTAGATCCTTATCCAGTAGGTCTGGAATGGGGCTTGAGAATTTGAATTTCCAGTGAGCTCCCAGGTTAAAGGTGAGGAGGGGGCGGGGGGAGGGAATGTGGGTAGAATCTGGGGCCTGAGGGCTCCTGGACTCCCCTTATCCCTTAAGCCAAACTTTTGGGCATATGCTGGACAGGTTCAGCAAAGACAATTGTTTTTTGGCTGGGCCTGGATAGCATGTCAGTGAGGCTCATTAGTGAAGACAAACTAATTTCATTTGTTGAAAAAATGATCGGGTTTGTGCTGGGGAGGAGTCCATGTTAATCAGGTTATGTTCCAGAACCAGAAAGGAATAGTGATAACTGTAATGTACCAGTGCCTGAAGCTCAAGGTAAACAGAGACTGGAATGGTGGGTACCATGGGCAGAGGTATGGGGGAAATGGGGAGATGTTGGTCACAAACTTCCAGTTTTAAAATGAATAACTTCTGGGGATCAAATGTACAGCATGGTCATTTTAGTTAATAGAACCGTTCAATGTATTTCAAAGTTGCTAAGAGAGTAGGTCTTAAATATTCTTACCATCACAAAAAAAAATGGCAGTTATGTGACGTGATGAAGATATTAGCTAACCTATGGTGGTAATCATTTTGCAATATAGAAATGTATCAAATCAAGACATTCTACACTTTAAACTTACACAATGTCAATTATATCTCAACTAATGGCCCAGTGCACGGATTCGTGCACACTGAAATGAAATTAATTAGAAGAAAGATTAATGTGGTAATTATGTTACTGCAAAAATTACTGCAAAATAGTATATATATAATATAGTATTATAAAATTAAAATACAAAATTAAATTGCCAGTGCACATCATATGTACCAGCCGGTTGGTTGTGTGAGATTGGCTCTAGCGAGAGCTTTATATGTATCGTGCATGTGGGAGTCAACATTTATTTTTAAATTGCCAGTGCATGTCTTATGTACCAGCCGGATGGTCAGTTGGATGGATGGTTGGTCACTTAGCTTTTTATATATATAGATAAAGATGGGGCACAATTTTTTTTTTTATTATTCCTGCTCTTTCCTTCTCTTCCTGTTAGAGTTAAATATCTTGCTGGCCTTTATTTTTCATGAAATAACTGGGCCCTTCCTTCCTATTAGAGGCCCCTTCCTTGTCTTTGCCCCAAGAACTCACCTGTAGCATTCCCAGCTGCAGCCTGTAGAGCAGGTTTCGGGCTGTGGGTGTAGACACAATGAGGATTCTCCTTTTCTCATAAAACTGATCCAGAAGTGCCGCAGCTGTTCTGACACCCACATTGATATTCATAGCTGTGATTAGAAAAGGCCATATCGGTTAGAAATGGTCTACTCATCCTTGTATGCATATATCCATGGCCCATAGACACAGACCATTGGGTGGTGAGGGCCTGGAGGGGGACAGGGGGAGAGGCTGGAGGGAGTCAATGGGGGAAAAGGGGGACGTATGTAATACTTTCAACAGTAAAGAATTATTTAAAAATATAATAAATGAATAAATTTGATAGGACTCCCCAGATTGCTCATCCAGAGGTGAGACCCAGTAGCTTTCACCTCATTAGATTTAGACTCCTGCCTAAGTAAAAAGCAGGAGAAACAACTGTATTTCCTTTTTTTTTTTTACATTTTTATTAAATTTACTGGGGTGACATTGATTAATAACATGATATAGGTTTCAGGTGTACAATTCTATACTATATCTTCTATATATTATATTGTGTGTTCACACCCCAGGTCTTGATTTCCTTTTCAGAGAATCTCTTAGTGTCCTTGAGCCTGCAACAACTTAAAAAGAAAGGAAGAAAGAAATGGTCCATTCATTCTGGCTCCACCTAGCCTATGATGACATGCAGAACCATATGTGTAAGAAGTGGGCCCTGAGATGAAGATTCTGTTGCAAGCAGTTATTCACCAGGTGGTCTCAAGAAGCGCTGGTAGAGTGGGGAAGCATATTAGTTTCCTCTTTTTTTGAGTTTTTTATAAAGTTTATTTAACTTATTTACATAGATTGTTTTATCAAGACTTATGAGTATACTAGAATTATTTCTAGTTATAATTTACCAAAATGTACATGAGAGTTATTTTCTGCCATTAAGTAAATGTGATATTTCAAGTGAGAAGGAAAATAGGGAGGGCAACTTTGGGGGCTTACAGCCTAGTTCAGTATCTAGTTAAACAGTAATCTTACTGCCCCATTCTAACTGACTTGGGCAGAGCTACAAAGCCCACTCCGAGGGGCCTGCCACAAGAATATATCTATCTATCTATCTATCTATCTATCTATCTATCTATCTATCTATCATCTATCTATCTATCTCTATCTATCTCTATATATCTCTATATATCTCTATATATCTATGTATATCTATATCTATATCTATCTATCTATCTATCTATCTATCTATCTATCTATCTATCTAGACATCCCCCATTGGCAGTTCAGGCTTTGGATCAGAATCCCCTGGACTAGCAGTGCTGCGTAATAAAGGTTTTCTTTCCTGATTCCTCTGAGTGCTGACTGATGGTTCTCCTGGGCTATTTGAAGAATTGCTGCCACCACACAAGGAACTTTGGAAACACTAAAAATTATTTCAAACACTTAGAACTTGGACAGTAAGATCTAAAATATAATGAAAGTTGGTGCTTTGGTCATTATTTAAGACTTAAAATTTTTTTGAAACACCTTATTATTCCAAACTCCTTATTATTCAATTTTATTTAAGTGGTGAATTCCTCTAACAATTTATATTCCATGTGTATATTAAATCCTTGTGAAAATCTATTCATTGGTGTTGTGTTACACAAATGGCCCATGAATAGAACATTGTTTTGAATCTTGTAAATATTAGCCCTAGTAGAACTGTAAGATGCTGGGCAATAAAAACGTGATATCTGAAAAAGATTACAAGTGTAATATTCTTTCGCCTTTGGGGGCCTGGTTGAGCTCTAAACCATATTAGTTTCCTTTTACTGCTGTGACAAATCACTAGGAACTTAGTGGCTTAACACACACCAATTTATTCTTACACAATCCTGACCATCACAAGTGTGAAATGGGTTTCCCTGGCCTGGAGTCAAGGTGTTGGCAGAACAACCCCCAGATTTTTAAAATATATATTTGTATTGATTTCAGAGAGGAAGGGAGGGAGAGAGAGACAGAAACATCCATAAACATCCATGATGAGACAGTATCATGGATCGGCTGCCTCCTGCACTGCCCCCCGCCCTGGGGATCGAGCCGTGACCTCCTGGTTCATAGGTTAATGCTCAACCACTGATCCACACCGGCCGGGCTGTGTCCATCATCATTTTCTCTGGCTCTGACAGCAATTCTGCCTCCCTCTTCTAAAGACCCTGGTGATGACATTGGGCCACCCTGGAGAATACAGTATACTCGATCCACCTCAAAATCTTTAACATAAAGACTCATGCAATGACCCTTTGGCCATGTCAGGGAACCTATTCACAGGTTCTGGGGATTATATGTGGACATGGGGAAAAGGGGCCGGGGAGAGTCATTATTCTCCCCACTTCAGGACATGAAATGGGGAAGGAAAGAGGTAAGTTTCTTTCTTTCTTTCTTTCTTTCTTTCTTTCTTTCTTTCTTTCTTTCTTTCTTTCTTTCTTTCTTCCTTCCTTTCTTTCTTTCTTTCTTTCTTTCTCCTTTCTTTCTTTCTTTCTTTCTTTCTTTCTTTCTTTCTTTCTTTCTTTCTTTCTTTCTTTCTCTCTCTTCTTCCCTTCCCTTCCCTTCCCTTCCCTTCCTTTCCCTTCCCTTCCCTTCCCTTCCCTTCCCTTCCCTTCCCTTCCCTCCTTCCTTCCTTCCTTCCTTCCCTCCTTCCTTCCTTCCTTCCTTCCTTCCTTCCTTCCTTCCTTCCTTCCTTCCCTCCTTCCTTCCTTTCTTCCTTCCTTCCTTCCTTCCTTTCCTCTCTCTCCTCTCTCTCTCTCTCTCTCTCTCTCTCTCTCTCTCTCTCTCTCTCTCTCTTCCTTTTTAATCGTCATCCGAGGATATTTTTCTATTGATTTTCAGAGAGAGTGGAAGAGAGAGGGAAATAGCGAAAGACATCAATATGACAGAAACCCATTGATTGGTTGCCTTCTGTATGCACCCCCACCAGGGCCTGGGCTGGGGGAGGAGCCTACAATCAAGGTAAGTGCCCTTGGCAGGAATAAAATCCGGGACCCTTTGGTCCTCAGGTTGCCGTTCTATCCAAACCAGCCAGGGCTGTAACCTGGTTTATTTATTTTGCTCCACCTACCTCAGATATAGCAGTGAAAACATGAAAAGTAACACATGCTTTATAAATACAATGCATTTGCCCAGCTGGCACTGGCGTGGCTCAGTGGTTGAACATCCAACTCCATCCCCAGTAGGGGAGTCATGCAGGAGGCAGTCAATCCATGATTCTCTCTCATGATTGATGCTTCTCTCTCTCTCTCTCTCTCTCTCTCTCTCTCTTCCTTCCTTTCTGAAATCAATAAATATATATATATATATATTTTTTTTTTTAAAAAAAGAGGGATGGCATTGAACCTTTCCAAGCATGTAGAATGAAACCCTTCCTCCCTGTACTTGAATCCAGAAGCAAGGGGTTTCCAGTTTCTGCTGCCAGGGACAGAGAGGGCTGCACACATACCTGCACATGTGGGCTCTGTGCCAGACCAAGCCAGGTTAGACTGACATACTCGGGCAGGGCTACCCTGGAGCTCATAGCCGCCGATGCAGGAGAACTCACAGGTGGCTCCATAATTATCCCCGTCGCTGGAGCACTTCATGTAACCATTCTCGGGGGCGTTGAGTTTTCCACAGCGTTTGACTGTAGGAACACAAGCCCAAGTAGGTCTCAATGCTGAGCTCCCCTCCACAGAGTAACTAGGGAAAGTGAGATCTCAGATGCCCCAGCTTTGTCATCAGGCTTTAACATCATCGTGTGAAATGAGTGAGGGCGCAGGCATGGCTATCTGGCCAGGGGGTGGACCTTGGAATGGTTATTGTTCATGCCAGCAAGACCATTGAGATCAACTAGTTTAGCCCTATGTTTTATATGAAGAAGTTGAACACAGGAGACAACAGAGTAAAGATGGTTTGCAATTAGCCCTAGCCAGTTTGGCTCAGTGAATAGAGCATTGGCCTATGGACTGAAGGGTCCCAGGTTCGATTTTGGCCAAGGGCACATGCCTGGATTGCAGGCTTGATCCCCAGTGGCGGGGGGGGGGGGGGGGGGCGTGCAGGAGGCAGCTGATCCATGATTCTCTCTCATCATGGATGTTTCTAACTCTCCCTCTCCCTCTCTGAAAACAATAAAAAATAATAAATAAATATTAAATAAATATTTTTCCAATAAAAAAGGGCAGTTAGTAATTAGCTGCCCAAACCATGAGGCATAAAATAAACTTGAAAAATATTTTTTTTCCAGTTAGACCCAAAGTTTTAGGATACCAAGAACATGCTCCAGTGGCCCAATTTAGAGGGCTTCTTACCTCCCTTCTAGAAGTACTTGAAAGCGGTAGCTGGTCACCCAAGCCCAGGGATGGAAAGGTTATCAAATAATATGTTTCCAGGATGGCCAGAGGTGGGCTCATGTGAGACTAGCTTATTGCTCCCTCAGACTCCTTAAGTAAGTGGCCAGCCCAGAACCTCATTCAGGTTTATATTGTGAAATTCAGGCATTAAGAATTGAATCCCAATATAAGTAACAAAATAAACGGGTGAATGAAGTGGACCCAGAGACATAGAAGCATGGAACAGAGTACAGAATCTCAGAGGGAAGACAGGGGAGAGTGCGTGGGAGGTAATTAACCAAAGACCTTGTATGATATATGCATGGCCCATGCACACAGATAATGGAGTGGTGAGGGCCTGGGGCAGGAGGAAAGGGTGGGCTGGAGGGGATCAATGTGGGGAAAAAGGAGACATATGTAATACTTTCAACAATAAAGAATTATTTTTTAAAAAGAAAAAAAAAGTGAATCCAAGCTGGGAAGTATCCATATAATAGTGGGTGCTCACAGAGGGTTCTCTTTGTTCTTGTAAAGAGGGTGGAAAGCCAATAAATAATAGTCTTACCTCTTACTTTAACTCGAAATTTGCAAGTGCCCTTGTTCTCAGCTCGGTCATAAACGGTGTACTGGATCTTATGGTCTCCTTCTGGAAAATTTGAGCCTGGGGGGAGGCCTTTGAGAATAACACTAAGAGGGGAAAAGAACAGAGCAAAGACAATCATTATGGTCCTAGCAACCCTTAGGCCATTGTGGGCCTAATGACCATATAATCATGATAGGCCTGTGTTGAGCACCCAGCAGAGGATGCCAGGACACAGAGGGGCAACCATTAGGCCAGTGTAACTAGAACAAATATGGAATAAAGAATATAATTTTTGCCCTAGCTGGTTTGGCTCAGTGGACAGAGTGTCAGCCTGCACACTGAGGAGTCCCAGGTTCGATTCTGGTCAAGGGCACATGCCCTACTTGCAGGATTGATCCCCAGTAGGGGGCATGCAGGAGGCAGCCAATCCATGATTCTCTCATCATGGATATTTCCATCTCTCTCTCCCTCTCCCTTCCTCTCTGATATCAATAAAAATATATTTAAAAAAAAAGATAATGTGCAAAATGAGACTAAAGATAGACTCCAAGATGCACCAAAAAAAAAAAAAGAATATAATTTTCTAAGCTTTACTTTGTTTTAGAAGAGCTGTTTGAGAGAAGAAAATGGAAGTCTCCATTTCCTGGGAAGTTTATATTTAATTTTCTCACTGGATGGTACAACAGAGGACAGAGGAAGCAGAGAACCTAGGGTCTTAGTCTTCAGAGTGTAGTCTAAGCAGTCCTTCACCAGGTGGGCCTGCAGAGGGGACTAGAACTTTCTTTTCCTATCAGAGCCAGTAGAGACCTTTCCGTAGCAAAAGTTCAACTTCATGGTGATTCCTTGGTGATACTACTAATAATGATAAGTATACTAATATTGTTCTTTGTAGTTATACAACCCTTATATATGTCAGGCATTGTTCTAGGCATTTCCCATATACTAGTTTATTTCATCCTCACAACAACCCTATGAGGTATGTATTATTATTGCTGCATCCATTTGCAGCAAGGGGCCACACACAAATGAAAACACTAGACAAGAAATATGAATTTAGAAGGCATGGGGGCCAGGTGGAAACTTCACTCTAGTGGAGAAGCTCCCTGACTTCTGGGTCTGGTCTGCTTTTATTCACTTGAATACACATTTGCCCTTTAGGAATGCATACAGGCATATCAAAGGTAAAGTTTGGTAAACAGTAAAAGGATTATCAGGTTAGGAGATTGCCTTGAGCCATTTGGCCAACAGCTGGGCAATATTATGCTGATTTTCAGCCCTGTTGGTCTTAGCCTCTGGCATTTATTTTCATTATTATTTTAATATTTTATTTTATTTTTTAAATATATTTTTATTGATTTCAGAGAGGAAGAGACAGGGAGAGAGAGATAGAATAACAATGTATGGTGTTAGATGGTACTAGATTTATTGGGATGATCACTTTATAAGTTATATAAATGTCTAATCACTGGGTTGTGCACCTGAAACTATACTGTACCTCAACTCTAAATAAAAAAAAATTTTTTAAATATTTTTTAAAAAAGAAACATCAATGATAAGAGAGAATTGTGGATCAGTTGCCTCCTGCATGCCCCCTACTGGGATTGAACCCACAACTTGGGTATGTGCCCTTGACCAGAATTGGACCCAGGATCCTTCAGTCTGCAGGCTGGTGTTCTATCCAGTGAGCCAAGCCAGCTAGGGCTCTTTACAGTTCTTAAGAATGATGAAAATGTTTCCTAATAATGGACATGTGAAAGTATCATTGTTACCACTGGGGAGAACCTTATACCTTAGAACCTTGTCTAAGATGGCTGTTTACAAGGTATGAAGGGAGGGGCCTTGGGAAAGTTCCAGAAATCCTACCATGAGAGACATGTCACTTTGGGCCTTAGATGCTTTAAGGTCTCCAGGAAGCATGACTGAACTGCAAATAAACCTGGGAGCAATTGTACTTCAAATAGAAGTGGCTGCTAACCTCTTGGAGACTACATATCTCCTTTGTGATGCATAAATAACAGTCATGAGGAATAAATCAGGGAACTCACAGGAAGCACTTATTGCAGAGCCTGACACAAGAATCCTCCCTCTTATTAGGGGACTGTATAGCAGTACTGTGCATAAGGCATGAGGGCCCAGCCAGCGTGGCTCAGTGGTTGAGCATCGACCTATGAACCAGGAGGTCAGGGTTCGATTCCCAGTCAAGGGCACATGCCTGGGTTGTGGGCTCCATCCAGTGCAGGGCACACAGGAGGCAGCCAGTCAATGATTCTCTCTCATCATTGATGTTTCTATCTTCCTCCCCCCCACCCTGCTTCCTCTCTGAAATAAATAAAAATATATATTTTTAAAAAGAAATGTATTTTTTAAAAAAGCATTTTAGATGTATGTTAAATTATAAGTGCAATTGGCCTGGAGAATGGGGTTGAGGTGGGAAAGAAGGCAGGAGACCCTTATGCTTTTTTAAAGAAGTCTCTTCTGTAACTGTTTAATATGGACACAAGTTTAAAAAATAAATTAAAAATAAAATGTTTTGCCCTAGCTGGTTTGGCTCAGTGGATAGAGTGTTGGCCTGTGGACTGAAGGGTCCCAGGTTCAGTTCCAGTGAAAGGCACATGCCTGGGTTGTTGGCTTGATCTGCAGTAGGGGGTATGCAGGAGGTAGCCGATCCATGATTCTCTCTCACCATGGATGTGTCTATATCTCTCTCCCCCTCCCTTCCTCTCTGAAATCAATAAAAATATATTTATCTACACTAATAAAAGAGAAAGATGCAAATTGACCATACCTTCAAGATGCCCACCAGCCAATCAAGAGTGAGTATGCAAATTAACAAAACAAAGATGGCAGGTTAATTTGCATAGACAGGCGCTGAGCAGCCGGGGGCAGGACGCTTGCGTCGTCAGGCATTCTGCACTGACCCAGCTGCTCCAGGTCTCTGGGAAGCATGGGAAGGCATAAAGGCGGCTCTGGCCCAAGGGAAGGCAGTGCCGGCAGCCAGGGGAAGGAAGGCCCATTCTTGCACGAATCTTCGTGCATCAGGCCTCTAGTTTATATATAAAAGAGGTAACATCATTCCATCTGACAAGTTTCACTCACTCAGTTAGAATGCCATCTGCTGTGTCTCTTCCTTCGGGTGTATCCCAGGACACCCGGACTGTCAGCTTATTGGGTTCAGCCATACGTTCCTTCACACTTGGGCACTTGATTCTAGGAGGTTCCATATCTGAAAACATACCAGAGTATTCTCACCATCATCAAGAAACTATCTCATCCACTTGGGGTTTGACACCCAGCATATGACATGCCCAAAGCTCTAGGCACTCCTCATTTTTTGTTGTTGTTGTTCTTTTAAATACATTTTTATTTATTTCAGAGAGGAAGGAAGAGGGAGAGAGAGATAGACACATCCATGGTGAGAGAGAATCATGGATCGGCTGCCTCCTGCACACCCCACACTGGGGATCGAGCCAGCAACCCGGGCCTGTGCCTTTGACTGGAATCAAATCTGGGACCCTTCAGTCCACAGGCCGACACTCTATCCACTGAGCCAAACTGTCTAGGGCGGCACTCCTCATCTTTGAAGGGTTTGTTCACTTCCCTCTGTATTTCTCTTCCTTCATCTTGCTCCTTCTCTCTTGCTGAGATTTAAGATGGTTTGGGTACTCACATGTACATGGCTAAACCTGCATTCAACTGGCCTTGCTAGGTGTTGTATGGCATAATTTATTAGCTATAGCTTCTTCTTCCCCATGTTTCTAAATTCTGCCTACTGACTTGGCAATATGGCAGTAACCCAGCAAAAGGTAGAAGGCATTCAGCAGTTGTGAGTCTCTCTTGCTTTAAAAACAGCATCATAGAACATTATAGAAAGGTATCTTAGTTATCACCCAGTTCAATGGAATTCAACACCACAAATAAGTGCCTGCCTTACCCAATGCATCATTCCAACTCCTGGGGTTGAAGTGCACAAAGGCAAGAGAATCATGTGATTATCAAAGAGTTTACAGTCTATTAAAGGGATTATGTCAGCACACATAAAGTATGACATGAGGTAGAAATAGCACTGCCTCAGAAGTAAAAGAAAATGCTATGGAGGCTTACAGAAGCCACACAATGTTCTCATTTTACAGATGTGTAAGCTGAGGCTCAGAGAGATTAAATGATTTATTTAAAGCCATGCATATACATAGTGACAGTGTGAATTATAACCTAAGTCAGAGCACTTACCCCTGGAACAGCTTAGGGTCAATCAGAAAGACAAGTATACAATATCTGCCCCTTTCTGGTCAAATATAACCAGCAATTTCATAATAGAAAGCATATTTATTTTTAAAAAATGTAAAGCCCAAGTGTCCATCAGTAGATGAGAGGATAAAAAAAGCTGTAGTACATTTACACAACGGAATACTACTTGGGCATAAAAAAGAAGGAAATCTTACCTTTTGTGACAGCATAGAGGGACCTTTAGTGTATTATGCTAAGTGAAATAATCCAGTTAGAGAAAGACAAATACCATATGATGTCACTTACATGTAGAATCTAATGAACAAAATAAACTAAAACAAAATAGAAACAAACCCATACATACAGAAAACAAACTGACAGCTGTCAGAGGGGAGGGGGTTGCAGGGCTGGGTATAAAAGGTGGAGGGATTAAGCAACACCCCCCCAAAAAAACAATTCATAGACTCAGACAACAGTATGATGATTGCTAGAGGGAAAGGGGGTGGGGGTAGGTAGAAGAGGATAAAGGGGATGTAAATGGTGATGGAAGGAGACCTGAATTGGGGTGGTGAACACACAATACAATATACAGATAAGGTATTATAGAATTGTACCCCTGAAACCCATATAATTTTATTAACTAATGTTACCCTAATAAATTCAATATTGTTTGATAGAAATATATATATAATTTATTTCAGAGAGGAAGGGAGAGGGAGAGAGATATAGAAACATCAATAATGAGTGAGAATCATGGATTGGCTGCTCCCTGCATGCCCCCCCACTAGGGATTGAGCCCACAACCCAGGCACATGCCCTTGACCAGAATCGAATCCAGGACCCTTCAGTCCCCAGGCCAACACTCTATCCACTGAGCCAAACCAGCTACAGCTAAATAGAAAAAATTTAAAGCAAAAGGGGAGGAGATAGATTTCAATGTACAATTACATTGCCCTACTACCTTTTCTTGGAGCAACATTGTTAGAGTGAAGAGATTCTCTTAGTCTCTGTGTCATGTACACTAAACATCTGGATGATATGCTAGGTTGTTTTCTGTATCATTGAGATATACTGACACTATGAGCTCTAAATTAGGTCATCTGGGTGATGAGTCTCAGAGTTTCACAAAGCTAGTTTATGGCTAGCTAACAACGATCCCTCAAAACTGGCCTAGTTTTTCTGAAGCAGTTTTTCTTTTCAAACAGAGAAATAAGAAGAAATAAATTACTAAAAACAATGGTGAATGTTGACTGGACCCTCCTCCATGCCCACCTCATGCTAACTTTCTATCTCTGCATATTTCGTTGAATTCTCACAACTACCCATTTGAGGAAGGATTGTTATTGTTATCATTCTCCTCATTTATAAACTGGAAAGCATTTCCTCACATTTGGAGTTTTCGTGTGGTCTGGAATTTTAAGACATAATCAAGTATTTTTAAATTATGTTAATAAGTCAAATGCTTCTGTGTGTGTCTGCGTGCTGCTGACCTAGTATTTTCCTCCAACCTCTGCACACACATTCTTTTTTTTTTTTTCTCACCAAGGTGACTATTGACTGTCCAGAATATGGGACAAGTGTAAAAGAGTGAGAGGGCATCACCAACCACTATGTAGGCAGCAGTGGGACAGCCCTGGATATCAGAGAGGACCAGAGTTAGCAAGAACTGTAAGA
The DNA here is from genome assembly GCF_963455305.1 of Plecotus auritus. NCBI lineage: Eukaryota > Metazoa > Chordata > Mammalia > Chiroptera > Vespertilionidae > Plecotus > Plecotus auritus. The sequence continues at coordinate 146,090,198 of NC_137784.1, read as the reverse complement.
ATACCTGTGTGGAGTAGACGGGTGAGCATGGCAACCTACACATCCCATCCTAATGATAGGGGGACCTATAATCTGATAGATAGAGCACCTGAGTTAATCTGAAAAATAATCATATTATTTTATTTTATTTTTAAATATGTCTTTATTGATTTCAGAGAGGAAGAGAAAGGGAGAGAGATAGATACACCCATTGAACCATCTATCTTATATAAAAACTGCTGTTTGAAATTTTAACCCTGCTATTTGGCTTCTGTAAATGCCTGCTTGCTTAAATAATAAGGAAAATAAGACTACTCCCACTTCAGAGAGGCCATTAAACAAAATTATCAGTGCTGGCAGAAGGCCAGGCCTTTGGTTGAGGTCTCAAGGCCCCAGCACATAGGGGCTCTTTAAGAACTTGCAAAAGGGGCCGGAAACACCCCATATTTGGGAGACAAAGAAGGTAAAAACATATAAATAGGGAAAGTTCCCCCATGTTGGGGCCCAGAATTTGAGAGACATTTTCCTCTGGACCTGCGCGTAATAAATGTAACCCCATCTCTCTAAGTATTGCTTGGTTCTTCTCCGGTTTTCTGTAACACCATGACAAGAGAGAATCATGTATTGGCTGCCTCCTGCGTGCCACATACTGAGGATCAAGCCTGAAACCTGGCCATGTGCCCTTGACCAGAATCTAACCTGGGACCCATCAGCCCGCAGGCCAACACTGCATCCACTGAGGGATTGAGCCCACAACTTGGGCATATGCCCTGACTGGGAATCAAACCATGACCTCCTAGCTCATAGGTTGATGCTCAACCACTGAGCCACACCAGCCGGGCTAATCAAATTATTTAAAATCTTAGAACACATATACTTATGTGAATAGGGGGTTAAACTTCTTATATGTGAATAGGAGGTTAAGTTTTCCTTAAGTTTCCTTTTCAAGGCCTGTGTGGAGTGAGGGAGGAGGTGACTCAGCTGTGAATCCAGCAAGCAGAACCAATAAGCAGGGTCAGGCCAACACACGAGGAGTCAAAACATCATCTCATCAACATCATCTTATCTCCTGACAATAGCTGACCATTTGCCGACCTCCATTCCCCAGCCCACTCCCTTTTATATCCCTGTTCCCTGCACCTTGCATAAGGTAAGGCAGGATTTGATGCTTGTAAGCACCCTGTTCTCTTGGTTGGCTGGCCTACTTAAGAAACACCTTATATGATTCAACCCTGCCTTCATTATTGGACACAGCGACAGTCCAACCAGGGGTTTCCTGGTAACAATATCCCCCCTCCCAGGGCAATCCTCCATAGTCAGAATGAGCTTAGGTCTTTGAATGAATTTCAAGATGGTAGACATAGGTTGTGTTCAACCACCCACACTAGGAAGGACATTTTCCAAATAGAAACAAGGACAATGAGGACAAGAAGAAGGCTTCCCTTCACCTGGCACCCACTTACGTTCTCTGCTTCCAGGTTTTGATGGGCTTATGCTCATGGGGATAATGTTAAACAAGCTCTTCTCCCCAATCTTAGCGCCATCGGAAGACTGTCCCTCAGTCTAGGTAGGGAAAACCTCATGGGTGATAGAAGTTGCCCGAAAGCCTGAGTGGGAGCTTGCTAAGTAATTAAAGAAAAGGGCTAGATGTTCAGGCAGAGGAAACAGCATGTGCAGAGGCATAGAAGGGCTGGTTTCAGTTGCTAGAGCGTCGGCCTGTGGACTGAAAGGTCCCTGGTTTGATTCCATTCAAGGGCACATGCCCGGGTTGTGGGCTCGATCCCCAGTATGGGGTGTGCAGAAGACAGTCAATCCATGATTCTCTCTCATCATTGAAGTTTCTATCTATCTTTCCCTCTCCTTCTCTCTAAAAAATCAATAATATATATGAGACAAATGTCAGATGAAAGCCATCAGCTATGGAGGATAGAGATTGACGGTAGGTTTGGGCTGAGCCAGAGAACTTGGGATGAAGGATGCTACTGAAAGCAAAGTTGGATGCTATGCTTTACTCGCAGGATCTTGATGCTTCCTTTCAAGCATCCCCTGCTCTTTCTAAAGTATGTGCCTCCTGAGGACTGTGATAGTTTCTTACCAACACAAGAGGCTGGTTGACCACTCCAGGCCTTGTTGTCCATACACGTGACTGTCCGCTCCCCTTTCAATGTGTATCCTGGCGAACAATAGTACTCACACCGAGAGTTAAAGTAGGCACCATCTACGCACTTGAACCCTCCGTTTACTGGCATGGCAAGTGTAGGACATCGCTTCTCTGAAACACAACAAAGCAGACATTCAGCATTCCTTAGTCTTTGTCCATAGAATTTCACAGTCCAGAAAATCTGAGAGCATGGGGTGAAGAGTTAATTTAAATACAATGGACAACTGCCATAGCTGGTTTGGCTCAGTGGTTGAGCCTAGTCCTATGAACCAGGAGGTCATGGTTTGATTCCTGGTCAGGGCACATGCCCAGATTGTGGGATAAATCCCCTGTCGGGGGCATGCAGGAGGCAGCCGATCCATGATTCTCTCTCATCATGGATGTTTCTATCTATCTCTCTCTCCCTTCCTCTCTGAAATCAATAAAAATGTATTTTGAAAAATAATAAAATAAATACAATGGACAACCAATTTGTACTTTTTAATCCCTTCACCTTTTTCACCCACCTCTCCAACCACTCCCCCCCATTTGTAAACCATGGAAAAATGTTCTCTGCATATATGAGCCTATTTCTGTTCTGCTTATTTGTTTATTTTGCTTTTTAGTTTTAATTGTTGATAGATGTGAATTTATTGCCATTTTATAGTTCACATTACTATCTTCCTTCTTCTTCTTCTTCTTCTTCTTCTTCTTCTTCTTCTTCTTCTTCTTCAAGAAGACCCTTTAACATTTCATATAATCTTGGGGATGAAAATTTCAGATAAGGAAATATAATCAATAGCTTTCTTTTTAAAAAATCATATTAATGTGTTCTACAGGCAAAGACTGCTGAGATCTGAATAGGACAGAAACATGTTTGTGAATGCAGAATATTTTTCCTTTCTTTCTTTTTTAATTCTTTATTGCTGTAAGTATTACATATGTCTCCTCTTTCCCCCATTGACCTCTCTATGCCCGCTCCCAACTCCCAGCACAGGCCCTCACCCTCCTACTGTCTGTATCCATTGGTGTCAATAACATTCTAGTAGCTATGTATGGAGTCAGATAGGTATGAGGTTTATTGGGATAATCACTTAGTTATGTAATGTCTAATAATTGGGGTGTACACCTGAAACTAATGTATGTCAACTGTAATTGAAAATAAAAAATGATAAAATAGTTAAGCTGGATATATATATATATATATATATATATATATATATGATAGATAGATAGATAGATAGATAGATAGATGATAGATATAATACATGGAAACAATGGGTGGTTGAAGGTCACACAGAAGAGACATGAAGTTTTGTATCAGACTGGCTTGGGTTGGCATCACAGATAAGCCATTTTCTTAAGTTAGGTTCCTTAGAAGCAGATCCTGAGACAATAATTTGTGTGTAAGGGATTTAGTAAGAAAGTAGTCCCAGGGGAGACCAGGGAGGGGTGGGGGAGGCAGGACAGTAGGGGTGGAAGCCATGCAAGGTAGCACCTGACAAAGTCCGCCTCAGTTGCTCCCTACAAGAAGATCTGGAGCATGAATGACACCTTGAGTTTGCCCTGCCACAAAACGTTCAACAAACAGCCTGTAAGAGCAAACGAATCTGGCCCCAATAGGCCCTGAGGACCTAACACGGGGATGGGTTACTCACGCTTACAGATGACCTTGTGGGACCACCGTTTGTTTGACTGGCAGATCAGCGGGGAAGAGCCATGCAGCTCATAGCCCTTCTGGCAGCGAATGTCACACCGGGTCCCCAAGGCTGTTGTGTAGTATCCTCCTTGAGGGGCCCTGCAGTACACATCTCCATACTTCACCTTGACAGGGGAGCACCATGGGGCGTCTACAGGTGACAGAAACAAAGGAGGGGAGAGATAGGAGAGGACATCTTCAGAAAATGTGTTTCCTCGTTCTAGAAATCTCTGACTGGCTGTATTCCAGATATTTTTTAATTTTTAAATTATATTTATTTATTTTGCATTCCAGATTTTGGACTTCCAAATAGTGCCTCATGTTTTTTAAGATGTCTCTGGGTAGGGAGGTTAGGATCACAAGACTATGTGTCAGACATACCTGAATATGGATCCAGCTTCCTCCATGACTAGCTGTGTGATCTTGGACATGTTACTTAACCTCTCTGAGTAGATGCCTATCCCTATGTCATAGGGCTCTTCTGAGGACCCCAAAAATAATAGATACTAAGTGCCTAGCACAGTGCCTACCACATAGTAAACATTCAAGAAACACTTGTTCTTTTTAAGATTTCCCTTAATGAGACACATAATTTTCTTCAAGGCAATTCATAACATTGTGAACCCAAACCATCCATACATGGTGGCAGGAGAGTGACAGCTGTTAGAGGGGAGGGGGTTTGGGGTGACTGGGTGAAAAAGGTAAAGGGATTAAACAAAAAAATTCATGGATACAGACAAGAGTAGGGTGATTCCCAGAGGGAAGCGGTGTGGAAGTAGAAGAGGATAAAGAGAAGATAAATGGTGACTTGGGGTGACAAACACACAGTACAATATATGGATGATGTATTATAGAATTGTACCCCTGAAACTTATATAATTTGCCCTAGCTGGTTTGGCTTAGTGGATACAGTGTTGGCCTACAGACCTAAAGGTCCTGGGTTCAATTCTGGTCAAGGGCGCATTAAAATAAAAATATATTTAAAAATATATATTTAAAAAAATTATTAGGGCAAGACTAGTTCACAGTGGGCACTGTGCAATCGATGGGGACTGGTGAGCAGCTCCCTCCAACCTGCCAGGCCTTCTTTCCACCTCAGCACCTGAGCTGTAAAGGAGTGGGGTGCATGCGCCATCATGTGGCCAGGAAGGAGGATAGACCACATTTGACTATTCCAGGAATTCTCTTCCGGGATGTGTTTCTGAGTGCTGCTCAGCCTTGTCCAGGGATGGTGCATAGACTGCATTAAAAATAAACAAACAAATAAATAAATAAATAAATAAATAAATTTTTCTATTGATTTCAGAGAGGAGGGACAGTGGGAGAGAGAGAGATAGAAACATCAATGATGAGAGAGAATCACGGATCGGCTGCCTCCTGCACGCTCCCCACTGGGGATCGAGCCCACAACCCGGGCATGTGCCCTTGACCTGAATCAAACCTGGGACCCTTCAGTCTGCAGGCCTATGCTTTATTCACTGAGGCACACCGGCCAGGGCCATAGACTACATTTTTGAGCTTCGTGCTGCCCTGTCTCATGATGTAATGTTTTGCCAACAGTCTCAAGTGGGTCCTAGAGTCAGGACTCAAACAGTATTCCCTGGACTTTGTGAGTGAAAATAGTGTCCTGAAGGCTTAGTGTAGAGCTGATTAAATTCAACCATGTGGCCCTAGCAGGTTTGGCTTAATAGATAGAGCATCGGCCTGCAGACTGAAGGGTCCCTGTTCAATTCTAGTCAAGGGCACATGCCCGGGTTGTGGGCTCGGTACCTAATGAGGGGGTGTGCAGGAGCAGCAGATCAATGATTATCTCTCATCATTAATGTTTCTCTCTCTCTCCCTTTCCCTTCCTGTCTGAAATCAATAAAAATATATTTTAAAAATAAATAAATAAATTTGACCATATGAATATAGACTTGTAGGAGCTTACACCAGGCCTACAGACCATCCTCGAACAGAGTTTCTTTCCTCGACAGTTGGCACATTTTAGTCTGTATGTGCTAACACTTTTAAATGAGAAAAATCTGGACCCTGAAGTGAATTTTAGTTTTATAAATGTTATTTTTTAAAGACAAGATATATTCTGCACAGGATAAAAATAATGTAATATTTTATTTTCAAGTTTGAATTATCCATATGTTACTACAATTTTGTATATCAGAATCTAAGTGTTACAGGTACAAAAAGCATACTGCTAGCCACATGAACAATGTTTAGCTGAATCTCTGTCACATTCAAATCAAATAAATTTAAAATCATTTTTTGCTATCACTTTATTGATATTTTATTAAATATCAAAAGCTCAGGACTGAACTAAATATTCAATCAGGTTAAATTCTGAATATGTTTCTGTTTTAATTTGTCTTGTTTGTAAAAGTGTGCAAATACATCACACAGATTAACTGGTTTCTGCTCTTTTCGTGTGTTTGTGGGTGGAAAAAAATTCAGGTTTTTTTTTTTTTTTAACAAAGATACATATCCCCTAAAAAAACAAACAAACAAACAAAAACCTGAATAAATGTCTCCATTATTTTCTTCTACATATAAAAGAATATTGAACTAATTTTAAATGCTTTAGTGCTTTCTTTCGTGGTGGCTCTAGGTAGGCCATGAAACTAGATTTCAAGATCACAGATAAACGAAAAGCCCTTGGGGTATACTTGCTTAGCATTGCTAAGCTGTGGATATGTCTTCCATGATCACAGTCTTGAAGATACATTCTGAAAAAATCCACACATGCACCTACCACTCAAATAAAAAAAAAGATTTGGAAATGACTGGATTCTGTGACTAGAAATGAAGTATATTTCTCTCTGTGTCTCTTTCTGTCTTTTTTTTCCCACTGTAATAGGAAAGCTGGCCTACAAGGACTTACCCAAATGCCCTTAGTATTTTTAATCTCAAAGAAGCACTTTTTAAAATATATTTATATTGATTTCAGAGAGGAAGGGAGAAGGAGAAAGACGGAAACATCAGGATGAGAGAGAATCATTCATGGGCTGCCTCCTGTACTCCCCCTACTGGGGATCAAGCTTGCAACCTAGGCATGTGCCCTTGACTGGAATGGAACCTGGGACCCTTTAGTCCACAGGCTGATGCTCTATTCACTGAGACAAACTGGCTAGGGCTTAAAGAAGCACTTTTTATAGTGTCTCTTTCCTTAGTTTCCATATCTGCCCCTTTCGCCTTCTAGACTGCAGTGCTTCTGTGCTTCCCTATCTCTAGTCTTCTCTTGCCAATTGGCTCCCCTTTACAGCCTTTTTTTCCAAATTATGAATCCTTGACTGAGAATTGGGCTCCAGGGAGAGCAAATGAAATCCCCATTGGAGGTAGGGGAAGGATGAGGTGGTGAGAGTGAATATGGGAGACCCAGAGGATGGTGACAAAAACATAATGAGCTAGTGTGGTCTACTGGATACAATATTGGGCAAAGAGACAAGATGCCTGGGCACATTTCCTACCTCTATTATCTCCTAGTAACCCTGGACAATTCACTAAAATGATTCCTCCTCTACAAGAGACAGAAGTGGATTAAATTATTTTCTTTTTCTTTTCTTTTCTTTTTTTTTTTTTTTTGTTAATCATCACCCAAGGATATTTTTCCATTGATCTTTAGGGAGAGTGTAAGAGAGAGGGAAAGACAGAGAGAAACATCGATGTGAGAGAAACTCATCAATTGGTTGTATTCTGCATGAGCCCCAACCAAGGCCCGGGCCACGGAGGAGCCTGCAACCAAAGTACATGCCCTTGACCGGAATCGTACCTGGGACCCTTTGGTCTGCAGTCTGACACTCTATCCACTGAGCCAAACTGGCTAGGGCAGATTAAATTATTCTAAAAGCCCCATCATGCTTTAAAATTGTATGGTTCAGCCCTAACCAGTTTGGTTCAGTGGATAGAGCATCAGCCTGTAGGCTGAAAGGTCCTGGGTTCAATTCTGGTCAAAGGCACATGCCGGGGTTACAGACTCAATCCCCAGTGTGTGTGTGTGTGGAGGGGGGGACATGCAGGAGGCAGTCAATCACTGATTCTGTGTCATCATTGATGTTTCTATCTCTCCCTTTCCTTCTTCTCTGAAATCAATAAAAATATATTTAAAAAAACAAAATAAAGTTGTAAGGTTCAAACTCTTTCTTCTTTCTCTCTGATCTGCTACCCATCTCACACCCATGGCCACCTCCTTACTCCTTCTTCTTATTACTTTGGGTAGTCTCTTGTAACCCTTCCAGATGAGGGCAAATCTTTTTTTTTTTTCCATTCTGGGTCCTGATCACAATTCTACTGATACACAAACAGGAAGAGTGTCCAGTTCTCCACTTGTGTTTTTTTTTTCACTCCAATGTTGAAAACCTTCTCATCCTCCAGCTTCTGGACTTTGGCATGAGTTTAGGAGGGACAAAAATTTAGAGTAAATGAAAATGAGGCAGGATACCTGCCATGGTTAACACATACATTATGGTTGTCTTTTCTCCATGACATATATTTAAGACTAGCAGGTAGCCCTAGCCAGTGTGGCTTGGTGGTTGAGCATCGGCCTGAGGACTGAAGGGTCCTGAGTTCGATTTCAGTCAAGGGCACATGCCGGAGTTGTGGGCTCGGCCCCCAGTAGGGGGCATGCAGGAGGTAGTTGATCAGTGATTCTCTCTCATCATTGATGTTTCTATCTCTCTCTCCCCCTCTCCCTTCCTCTCTGAAATCAATTAGAAAAAAAAAAAGACTAACAGGTACATTAGAGAATGACCTGGGTATACACAGATCACAAATTTACATATTTTGATACAACTTGCCATTATCAGATTGTGCCCCATATTCTGAGTGTTCAAATCCTCTTAGCAGTGCTGGCTGCAGATCTAAAACTTGTGCTGTTGTTATCACGTGGAAAAAAATCTTGTTTTCACTTATTCAGAAATGGAATTTCTTTTGGATTACTCTCTAAGACAAATCTTTGAAAGATATTTGGACAGTTTGACAGTGATAGTAATTATATCATCCATGAGTGGCTTGAATTCGAAGGGCATATTAGTACAAGTGCCATAAGTTACAGTGAATTAGCAAAATGTTTAACATAGAGGTTTAAAGAAGGGAATCTCTTATGCTGCTCCAATTAGGACAGGGTTTATGTAGGGAGAAATCTAGATAGATTATTCAGGAAAGCATTTCCATCTTCCTGGGCCAATGTGGTAACCATTCCAATTGACTGAAGTTGCTGGGGTAGGCAGTGTCCTGTAGCAGACTAATGAAGAACTAGCAAACTCTGGATATTGAGTTAAAACATCTGATTTTCAGACCCAAAATAGAATGTTTGCTCGCTGTGTGACTCTGGGCAAGTCACTTACCTTCTTTAATCACTGGTTCCTCCATCTGTAAATAAGGAATATCAACATATCCCTACATGCCTTCTCCTTCCCATCAATTAGGATGACAACATGATGGCATTCCAAGTAAAAGAATCAAAAACCATGCTTGCCACATTCTTGGAACATAATACATATGGGTTAAATTTAATTTTCTTTCTTTTACTTAAATTTTTAATATAAAAAAACCCTTATTGAATATATACTCTGTGCCAGGCACTGTGCAGAGGCTGGAAGATCTAGAGTTAAATCCCCCATTAACAATGGTTGGTCTCTAAGTTTTAAAACTAAAAACTGACAATACAAACAATCCCCAAAGAAGTATTTATTCTAAAATATTTAAGGTAATCTGTAGGCAGGCACCTATTTTGGCTATCTGGTCTACCTTCCACACTTGCAATGCTGTAAGGTGAGGGTCGACACAGGGAATAATGTTTCAAGAGCACTTGATAACCCCTACTTTACATGTGATGGGTCATATGTGCATGCATGTGTTTTAGGGAGATTTGTCAATAAGGGACTCAAAGGGGAAAAAAGATTTTTTTAAAACCTCAATTAATGAAAAAGTGTTAGGAATCACAATACTTCCTTACCCAATATCTACTTAACAAGTTTGTACTTTGCTTGACTAGTTTATTCCTGAGGCACTTACTTAATATAGAGGCTGTGGATAGGAATACATATTTGTCTTCATAGGTCAAAAGCAAATGTGGACTATGGTGGGAAACACACCTTGTCATAGGCACCCATCATAACTTTAGAAAGAGGTTTCACTCGTGTGGAAAATAACTGAAGGACTCTCTCCTGCTGATTCTCCTATACCTGAGACATCACATCAGAACAGGGCAGTGTCCTCTTGCCAGAATGTGGACACATTTCCTTGGCAAAATACCCACAATGGAACTTTATTACCAATTTGCTTCATATTATTTCCCTACCATAAAGGGGACCAGATTCAGAAAGAAATCATTTAAGTTTACCTTCGCTTTTCCCAGGGTTCCCTAAGCTTCAGAGAATGACTCACAAAAAGAAATATTTGCGGGGATACTTACCTGCAAAGGAAGGTTCTTGACTAGGCTTTTTATACTTGCTGGGGGATGGATTGCTGGAAATGTGTAGAGATGGAGTTCTTGATCATTAGATTAAAGTTTCATGGGGTGACAGACTTTCCTCATCATTTCAAGAGCAAAGTTGGACTCAGAAAGAGCACGAGGAAATGAGCTTATGAAAATCAAGTTTTCTCAGTCCCCATTCATCTCAGTACTTTAGCAGCACAGGGTCCAGATTGGACCTTGAATGGTTTGCTCTGGACAAATCTGGCTGTAATGTATGAATCAGGCAGAACTCATAGCTTGATTTTCACTTTCATCAGCTAGAGCTTGGCTTTGCAGAATTAATGACAGTAAAGAAACTTAGGAGAATAAAATGACCACTGGGGGTGCTGAAGGTCAGCACTTCAGAGATTTCCAAATGCTTTTTGTTTTCTTTATTCTTTTAAATGGGAACATATGTGTATTAATTTTAAATATTTTTTTCTGGACAGATAATTAGAACTTAATGAAACTGTCTGGTCACTTTATTATAATATGCTCTGCAGGGCAAAAAGGAAAGTTCTCCTGGCATCAGCAGGTCCTTATTAGCACAGAAGCAAAGCATTCACCTTTATATCTAGGGTGTAAGTACCCCACGTCATCATCTTCTAGCGGTGAATCTCCAGATCCTACAACAAAAAAAGAACAGAAACTGCAGCAAGAAAAGCCACATGATATGGACAGATATTTCAAAGCATTGCTTTGGCACAGTCCATGCAAGAGGGGCTATTAGAATGCAGAGCCAGGAGTGAAAGCTTCTATGGTCATTCATGAAGGAACAGGGGGCCTCTCAGAGTGAACCTGGCTGGGCTGCGCTGGCCAGAACCCATCAACATGAGCTTCAGACTGTTTGAGAATCAACATGTGCCAACTGAAATTCTGGACGCGGGATAGAAAGAAAGTCAACTTCACTCTGAGGAGATGCCAATGTACACGAATCTCATGCCAGGGGAGACAGTAAAAGGTATGTGACTGATACAGCCCACAGTTTCTTCAGCCATCAAAGACACCCAGTAGAACTGAAAATCAGTCCTTCTTCTTCCTTTTTTTTATGGTTGAGTAGTTTTTGATTTTTTAAATTTTTAAAAAATTCTTTCCAACTGGCTTATTTAGCTTAGCATAACAGCTTTTTTATCCACTCATCAACTGATGGGCACTTAGGCCGTTTCCAAATCTTACCTATTGTAAATTGTGCTGCTATGAACATAGGGGTGCATATATTCTTTATGATTGGTGATTATGATTTCTTATGATATAATCCTAGAAGTGGGATCACTGGGTCAAATGGGAGTTCCATTTTTTATTTTTTGAGGAATCTCCATACTGTTTTTCACAGTGGCTGCACCAATCTGCATTCCCACCAGCAGTGCACGAGGGTTCCCTTTCAGTCCCTCTTCTGAAGTGAAGTTGGGTGGAGGATGCAGAGTCAAATAAAATTTCTTAGTGACAAAAGAAATACATAACTGTGTTGGTATATGGAAATGAGGGCCAAAATCGACAAGATGGATGTTTATTAAGAACCTCTCACCAAGGCATAGGTAAAGTAAAATTTCTTTTTTTTTTTTTTTCAATCCTCACCCGAGGATATTTTTTCATTGATTTTTAGGGAGAGGGGAAGAGAAAGGAAAGAGAGAGAAACATCAATGTGAGAGAAACATATCGATTGGTTGCCTCCTGCACATACCCCCACCAGGGCCCGGACTGGGGAGGAGCCTGCAACCAAGGTACATGCCCTTGACTGAAATAGAAACTGGGACTCTTCGGTCTGCAGGCCGACACTCTATCCACTGAGCCAAACTGGGTAGGGCTAAAGTAAAATTTCTTCATGAGTCTTACTACCCTTGAAAAACCAGACTCAGTGAGAAAGTCTGTATTTAATTATAAAATTTTAACTCATTTAGAAGTTGGAATGGAATCATTTTTAAAATAATAAAATATGGAATTTTAGTAAGTGGTAGATCCTTAATCTTTGAAGTGGTACCAGGCCCCAAACTTCAAAAACAGTCATCTTAAATCTAGAGATAGTTCTTTCTAGACCTCCTAGTCTGGTGCTGACTATTGAGTCAGCAACATCATGGTCACACCTTTACCTGCAGGGAGGGACTTACAGCTGTAGCAGACAAAGACATTCTCTAGTATAGTAAGGTTATTCAAATCCCTGTACGGAATAAGTAAATGAGTAATGGTCCCTATGCCACATGTATTCTGGGTGGGAGATAGTGAGGGTAGAAATGGAAAGTGGGGAGGTGAGGAAGGCTGGGCCATGGCCATTTGACAAAGACACCTCCCCCCAACTAGAGAAGCCCGGTTATGTGTTCTGCTTTGCTCCAGGGTTCTTCACCTGCTTTCTGACCACTCAGACAGGTACAAGCTCTGGCTCAGTGGATAGGGCGTCAGCCTTCAGACTGAAGCATCCTGGGTTCAATTCTTGTCAAGGGCACATACCTGGCTTGCAGTCTCAATCCCCAGTAGGGGGTGTGCAGGAGGCAGCCAATCAATGATTCTCTCTCATTATTGATGTTTCTATCTCTCTTTCCCCTCGCCCTTCCTCTCTGAAATCAATAACAAAATATATATCAAAGAGTATATTTTTGCCTGGCCGGCATGGCTCAGTGTTGAGCACTGATTTATGAATCAGGTGGTCATGGTTCGATTCACTGTCAGGGCACATGCCCAGGTTGTGGGCACAATCCCCAGTGCAGGGCATGCAGGAGGCAGCCGATTAGTGATTCTCATCATTGATGTTTCTATCTTTCTCCCTCTCCTTTCCTCTCAGAAATCAATAAAAATATTTTTTAAAAATTACACACACTTTTCATTATTCCATATCAAAAACTGAACATGAAAACCTGTGTGAACCCTTTAGGAAAGCAGGATAGCAACATGAAGTAAAAGCCTATGTTCCAACCCCCTGATCTAGTCATTCCACTTCTGGGAATCTATCCCAAGGAAATAATATTAAACATAGGAAAAAAATTTATATACAACGATTTCTTTACAATGTCATTTATAATAGCAAAATACTATAAAATGACCAACTAGCCGATGTATGGTTAAATAAACCATAATGCATTCATTGGTCATAATAAAATGTAACTATTATCTTATCTAATAAAGAGAGAATATGCATATTGACTGTCACACCATAAAGGTAAAGATGGCTGCAGCCACAGCAGAGGCAGAGATTCCATAACACAAGATGGCTGAGCCCACAGAGGAGGCCGAGTTCCCGTAAGGAGCCTTAATGAGCAATCAGCAGGGACCTGAGGCTGTGCCCTCTGCCTGGTGGGGCTTGACAGGGGATCTCAGGCTGCACCCCCCCCACCCGGCGCCAGGCTGAGGGACCTCAGGCTGTGCCCCCCACTCTGGCACCAGTCCAGGTGACCTGAGGCCGCGCCTGGTGCCTGGCAGGGTTTGACGGGGCTGGAGCCGGCCGGGTCTGGATCTAGCCCAATGGGGGTGGGGCCGACTAGGTCTGGGTCTCGCACAATTTCAAGGCGAATGTGGGTGGGCAGGGACTTGACTCTGGTTCCTGTGGTGTGCCCCAGACTATGACATGAGGAAGATTTTCATATACATTTTACTAATTTTCTTTCATCTGTGACATTTCTATTATAGAGAAAGGGCAAATAGAAATATTAAAATATTTCCTCTAATTAATTCCCTTTTAATGTGCACGAATTCTGTGCACTGGGTCAATAGTAAATTAATAATGTTTATAAAAAAGAGAGAATAGCATGGAAAAATCTTTCTTATAATATTAAGTGAAAAATGTACTATAACAAAATTATATAAATGGTGTGATTGATAACAATGTAAAACAATGAAATTCAAAATAAACAATGCATAGAAAAGAATCTATGATAATTGGATTTGTTTTTCTTCTTTTGTCTCTTCTAAATTTTCTACTATAAAGATATATAACTTTCACCCTAGCTGGTTTGGCTCAGTGGATAAAGCATCAGCCTGCAGACTGAAGGATACCAGGTTCAATTCAGGTTATGGGCACAGGCTGGGGCTGCGGGCTCGATCCCCAGTAGAGGGCATGCAGGAGGCAGCTGATCCATGATTCTCTCTCATCATGGATGTTTCTAGCTCTCTCTCCCTCTCCCTTCTCTCTGAAATCAATGAAAATAAAAATATTTTTAAAAAAGATATCTATCTCAATGTGAAGGACATAAAAAGAGATAAGGAAGGCCACTTCATAATACTAAAGGGAGCAATCCAACAAGAAGAAATAACTCTGGTAAACATATACACACCCAATACAGGAGCACCCAAATACATAAAAAATCTCCTGGAGGATATCAAGGGAGAGATTGACAGCAATACAATCATAGTAGGGGACTTTAATACCCCACTATCACCATTGGACAAATCCTCTAAACAAAAATTCAGCAAAGAAACATCAATCCTAAATGACTCCCTAGACCAGATGGAATTAATTGACATCTTCAGAACATTTCACCCCAAAGCCACAGAATATACATTCTTCTCAAGTGCACATGAGTCATTTTCAAAGATAGACCATATATTGGGTCACAGGCAAAGTCTCTTCAAATTCAAGAAGATAGAAATCATATCAAGCATCTTCTCAGATCACAATGGCATAAAACTGGAAATCAACTACAATAAAAACAATTCAAAAAAATCAAACACATGGAAACTAAATAGCATGCTATTAAACAATGACTGGGTTACCAGAGAGATCAAAGAAGAAATGAAAAATATCATAGTAACAAACAACAATGAAAACACAACAATCCAAAATCTATGGGACACAGAGAAAGCAGTCTTGAGAGGGAAGTTCATAGCTCTACAATCCTACTGCAAAAAAACAAGAAACAATGGTAATAAATTACCTAACCCTAAAACTAAAAGAGTTAGAAAGAGAGCAAAAAGAGAAGCCCATTGTAAGCAGAAGGAAGGAAATAATAAAGATCAGAGCAGAGATAAACAACATAGAGACCAAAAAAACAATACAAAAGATCAGGGGTCCTCAAACTTTTTAAACAGGGGGCCAGTTCACTGTCCCTCAGACCGTTGGAGGGCTGGACTATAGTTTAAAAAAAAACTATGAACAAATTCCTATGCGCACTGCGGGCCCGGGACCAGTCGGCTGCTAAGCAGGACAGGCAGCGGCGCCCGGCGGGCCGGATAAATGTCCTTGGCGGGCCGCATGTGGTCCGTGGGCCATAGTTTGAGGACCCCTGCAAAAGATCAACAAAACCAAGAGCTGGTCCTTTGAAAGGATAAACAAGATTGATGAACCTCTAGCCAGGCTCACCAAGAAGCAAAGAGAGAGGACCCAAATAAACAAAATCAGAAATGAAAGAGGTGAAATAACAACAGATCCCAAAGAAATACAAAGGATTGTTAAAAAATACTATGAAAAACTCTATTCCAACAAACTGGACAACCTGGAGGAAATAGACATATTACTAGAAAAATACAACCTTCCAAAATTCAATCAGAAAGAATCTAAACATCTCAATAGGCCAATAACTATGGAAGAAATTGAAGCAGTCATCAAAAAGCTTCCAACAAACAAAAGCCCGGTGCAAGATGGCTTCACAGGGGAGTTTTACCAAACATTCAAGGAAGAACTAAAACCTATCCTCCTCAGACTATTCCAGAAAATTCAAGAGGAAGGAACCCTTCCAAGCTCCTTCTATGAAGCCAGCATCACCCTAATACCAAAACCAGATAAAGATAACACAATGAAAGAGAATTATAGGCCAATATCCCTCATGAACATAGATGCCAAAATCCTCAACAAAATTATAGCAAATCGGATCCAGCAGTACATCAGAAAGATCATATACCATGACCAAGTAGGATTTATCCCAGGGATGCAAGGATGGTACAATATTCACAAATCAATAAACGTGATACATCACATAAACAAATTGAGAGATAAAAATCACATAGTCATCTCAATTGATGCAGAAAAAGCATTTGACAAAATCTAACACCCTTTCTTGATAAAAACTCTCAGCAAGGTGGGAATAGAAGGATCATACCTCAACATAATAAAAGCCATATATGATAAACCCACAGCCAACATCATACTCAATGGGCAAAAACTAAAACCATTTCCCCTAAGAACAGGAATAAGACAGGGATGCCCACTCTCACCACTCCTGTTCAACATAGTGCTGGAAGTACTAGCCATTGCGATTAGACAAGAAGAAGAAATAAAAGACATCCAAATTGGAAAAGAAGAAGTAAAACTGTCCTTATTTGCAGATGACATGATACTGTACATAGAAAACCCTAAAGACTCCATCAAAAAATTATTAGACTTAATAAATGAATTCAGCAATGTAGCAGGATACAAAATTAACGCCAAGAAATCTATGGCATTTCTATACACCAATAATGAACTTACAGAAAGAGAGACTAAAAAAACAATCCCATTTACCATCACACCAAAAATAATTAAGATACCTAGGAATAAACTTAACTAAGGAGGTAAAAGACCTATGTGCAAAAAACTACAGGACACTGGAAAAAGAGATGGAGGAAGACATAAACAGATGGAAGAACATACCATGTTCATGGATTGGTAGAATCAACATCATCAAAATGTCCATACTACCCAAAGCAATCTATAAATTCAATGCACTTCCCATTAAAATACCAATGGCATATTTCACAGACCTAGAACGAACTTTCCAAAAATTCATGTGGAATAAAAAAAGACCCCGAATAGCTGCAGCAATCCTGAGAAAGAAGAACAAAGTAGGGGGGATCTCAATACCAGATTTCAAGCTGTATTACAAAGCCACTGTTCTCAAAACTGCCTGGTACTGGCACAAGAACAGACATATAGATCAATGGAATAGAATAGAGAACCCAGAAATCGACCCAAACCACTATGCTCAATTGATATTTGACAAAGGAGGCATGAACATACAATGGAGTCAAGACATTCTCTTCAATAAATGGTGTTGGGAAAATTGGACAGATACATGCAAAAAAAATGAAACTAGACCACCAACTTACACCATACACAAAAATAAACTCAAAATGGATCAAGGACTTAAACATACAATGAGAAACAATAAAAATACTAGAGGAATCCACAGGCAGAGAAATCTCAGACATATGCCGAAGCAATTTCTTCACTGATACTGCTCCTCGGGTAATGGAAACTAAAGAGAAAATGAACAAATGGGACTACATCAAAATAAAAAGCTTTTGCACAGCAAAGGAAGCCATCAATAAAACAACAAGAAAGCCCACTGCATGGGAGAACATATTTGCCAATGATATTAACGATAAGGATTTAATCTCCAACATTTACAAGGAACTCATACAACTTAACAAAAAGAAGATAAACAACCCAATCAAAAAATGGGCAACTGACCTAAATAGATACTTTTCGAAAGAAGACAAAAGGAAGGCCAAGAGACATATGAAAACCTGCTCAAAGTCACTAATCATCCAAGAGATGCAAATCAAAACAACAATGCAGTACCATCTCACACCTGTCAGAATGGCTATCATCAACAAATCAACCAATGACAAGTGCTGATGAGGATGCAGAGAAAAAGGAACCCTTGTGCACTGCTGGTGGGAATGCAGACTGGTGAAGCCACTGTGGAGAACAGTATGGAGTTTCCTCAAAAAACTAAAAATGGAACTCCCATTTGACCCAGTGATCCCACTTCTAGGAATATATCCCAAGAAACTAGAAACATGAATCAGAAAGGATATATGCACCCCTATGTTCATAGCAGCACAATTCACCATAACTAAGATTTGGAAACGGCCTAAGTGCCCATCTGCAGATGAGTGGATTAAAAAACTGTGGTACATCTACACAATGGAATACTATACTTCAGTAAAAAAGAAGGAGTTCTTACCATTTACAACAACATGGATGGAGCTGGAGAGCATTATGCTAAGTGAAATAAGCCAGGCAGAGAAAGATAAATATCACATGATCTCACTCATTTGTGGAATATAATTAACAACATAAACTGATGAACAAAAACAGATCCAAAGACAGAGAAGCATCGATCAGAACATCAAACCTCAGGGAAGGTAGGGGGCGGTGGGGGTAAGGGAGAGAGATCAACCAAAGGACTTATATGCATGCATATAAGCCAATTCAATGGACAGACCACAGTGGGGTAAGGGCATGAATGGGGGGATGGGGGGTAATGGGGGAATAAGGACACATATGTAATACCTTAATCAATAAAGAAATTTTAAAAAATTAAAAAAAGATATCTAACTAATAAAAGAATAATATGCTAATTGACCATACCTTTGTGATGCCCATCAGCCAATCAGGAGTGAGTATGCAAATTAACCCAACAAAGATGGTGGGTTAATTTGCATACACAGGTGCCGAGCAGCTGGGAGTGGGGCAGGATGCTTGCGACGATGCAGGAGCTCCACACCACCCCAGCCACTCCGGGCCTCTGGGGAGCGTGGAAAGGTGGAAAGGCAGCTCCGGGCCTGAGCAGAAAGGCAGCTCTGGGCCAGAGTGGAAAGGCGGCTCCAGCCAGAGCGAAGTTGCTGCTGGCAACCAGGGGAAGGAAGGCCCATTCTTGCATGAATCTTTGTGCATCGATCCTCTAGTATTACTTTCACAATGGAAAATAAACTTTATTATGTATACAATTCAAAGAAGTTTAGTTTCCAAAATACATTTTAAATATATTGGAAATGCTAAAGACTCTACTATTCCTCCCCTTCCACCCTGTCCCCATTTCTTTCCATATTCAGAGTTGAAATGGAATTCCTCTAAAAATTACTGGATTCTCCAACTCCATATGGGAGATCTGCCTCATATTAATGATAGGGGGATTTATAATCTGATAGAGCACCTGAATTAATCTGAAAAATAATCATACTATTTTGAATCTTAGAACACATATACTTATGTGAATAGGGATTTAAGTTTCTTAAATGTGAATAGGCGGTTAAGCTTTTCTTAACTTTCCTTTTGAAGGCCTGTGCAAAGCAATTGAGGAGGTGACTCAGCTGTGAATTCTTTTTTTTTTTTAAATATATTTTATTGATTTTTTACAGAGAGGAAGGGAGAGGGATAGAGAGCTAGAAACATCGATGACAGAGAAACATCGATCAGCTGCCTCCTGCACACCCCCCACTGGGGATGTGCCCGCAACCAAGGCACATGCCCTCGACCGGAATCGAACCCGGGACCCTTCAGTCCGCAGGCCGACGCTCCATCCACTGAGCCAAACCGGTTTCGGCTCAGCTGTGAATTCTTCAAGCAGAACTGATAAGCAGGGTCAGACCGACCCACCAGGAGTCAAAACATCATTTCATCAACATCATCTCATCATTACCTCATTGCCTGATGACTAAGGACAATAGCTGATGTCTGTAGACCCCCAGGGCTGCATGTAGCTGCACTCCATTCCCAGACTCACCTTAGCCCCTTCCCCTTTATAATCCTGTCCCCTGAAACTGCTATAAGACAGGATTTGAATGCTTGTAAGGCCCCTGTCTTCTTGTTTGGCAGGCCTTAGTAAACGCCTTATATGATTCAACTCTGCCTTCGTTATTGGACACAGCCTGAGCCCACCCGGGTGTTTCTCAGTAACATTAAGAGCAGTTCTCTCTTCCCTCAGGTATTTTTGGCCTCCTTAGGCAGTAAGAAGTTCTGCACTTATTCCCAGCTCTAAGCAAAGAAGACTACCGTCACAAGCTTCTGAGATGGTGTTTAAAGCACAGGATGTTACTTAGGGAGCAATACCTGTGAATGGGATAAGATGCAAGCACGTCTGGACAGAAGGAAAAGTTGAGCTCTGATGTCAGCCCAAAGACAGCCTCTCCTGTTGGGCTGAAATGGCTTGACCTTTAAGTCCCTATCTCAATCAGCCATTGGATATGGCCCACCTTGGGAAGGAGGGGATATTGCACGAAGCACTCCCAACAGCTGAAGCAATCTCTGAAGGGATTGAAAGCAGATTGTCTGCAGTTGAACCAATCAGTTTTTTTCTTAAAGAAAGATCTGGTCAGTATATCGCCATATACTATCACAACACTCACTCTTTGAGAAATAACTTGAGATGACTACACTTCTGAGAGGGGACTCTCCATACAGAATAGGAGGGACTGAGACCAGCTGGAGAGACAGGGGTACCTGGGGTGCACAGCCCAATGTTACCAGTACATCAGCATTCTAAGACACATTCATCACATATTCTTTATTATGGTGAAAATTAAAGTCTGACAATAGGTAAGTGAGCAAACAAATGATATCAACAAGCTATTTTATAGCCACTAGTCAAGTTTAGAATGGGAAATGTATATAAAGCACAGCTAGTCCAAAAAAGCAGATACTGCAAACTATATAGATGATGAAGTATAAAACGGAATATATATATATATATATATATATATATATATATATATATATATGTATATATATATATATATATACACACACACATATATACTTATACTTGTCAAACATGGAATATAAGATGGGACTGCTGATACCTGCTTTGGAAGCTATAGTGTATGGTTGAATGCCTGAAACTATAGCAGCCATTTTGCAAGCATGTTTCAAGATTAAAAATTTCCAGCTGAGCCCTGGCCTGTTGCTCAATGGTTGGAGCGTCAGCCAGCACACCCAAGCATCATGGATTCAATTCCTGGTCAAGGGCATCTACCTTGGTTGTAGGCTTGATGCCTGGCCAAGGTTGGAGCATGTGTGTGAGGCAACCAGTCGATGTGTCTCTTACATAGATTCCCCCCCCTCCCCTCTTCCACTCTATCTAAAAAAAGCAATGGATAAAATATCCTCTGGTGAGAATTAAAAAAATATATTTTCAGCTGAGGATGGCAGAGTGTAAGGACAAAAAGAACCTGGGGTCCGTGATGACCTTATTAGGATAATAAATCAATCTTAGACACTTTTTTGTTAGATCAACAATCAATGTCCTTTCAATTGAAGCCATTGTGAGTAGTATTGTTTGTTACTTGCAGCTGAATCTATCAAAACTGATACACAAATGAATGGAAAATGTACTCCCTATTATTGATAGGAGATAAAAGTAAAAAGAAAATAAATGGATATTATCCAGCCCTCATTTCTAAACTTCCGGTGTATATTCAGTCTAAACCTATACAACAACTTCTATAAAAAATGATGACCAGGCCTAACCAGTTTGGCTCAGTGGATGGAGCATCGGCCTGCAAACCAAACGGTCCAGGGTTCGATTCTAGTTAAGGACACATGTCAGGTTGCAGGCTCCTCCATGGCCCAGGCCCTGGTCGGGGCTCATTCAGGAGGCAACCAATCAATGTGTTGTTTCTCTCATATCAATGTTTCTCTCTGTCTTTCCCTCTCTTCCACTCTCTCAAAAAATCAATGGAAAAATATCCTCAGGTGAGGAAAAAATAAATAAAATTAAAAAAAAATAATGATACCAGTCTACAAAATGGACATCCTGAAGGATATGGTAATATCAAAGACTGGCAACTTATTTTTAGCAGATTGTACTTACTAAAACTTACTAAAGCCACACAGGAAATTCATACATATTGGGGAAAGATTTTCCATAGGGTTAAAAAAAAGAAGGGGGAAAGATAAATCAGGGAGTGGGGGATTCTGACAAACTCTTTGTTTACATAAGGTCATCCCTTTAGAATTCTGGTTAACTGAGGTTTTATTATGACAACCATAAAATGCTCATATGGTTTGGATTACCACTATTTGGAAAGAATGCTTCAGTGCTTCTTCCACACAAACACACATTCCACATTGGCTCAGAAATTAGAAACTCCGTGCCATGTAGGATTCTGTCCCTCAGCCATACCTAGAGCCAATTCCATTTATAATTGCACTTTCCTTACAGAAACTTCATCTAATTCAACTGATTTTCAAAGCAAGAGCCATTGCTGCCCTAGCCAGTTTTGCTCGGTGGATAGAGCGTCAGCTTGTGGACCAAAGGGTCCCAGGTTCAGTTCTGGTCAAGGGCAAGTATCTTGGTTGTAGGTTCCTCTCAAGCCCAGGCCCTGGTTGGGGCTCCTGCAGGAAGCAAGCAATTACTCTGTCTCTCTCACATCGATATTTCTGACTTTCCCTCTCTCTTACACTCTCTCTAAAAATCAATGGAGCCCAGCTGGCATGGCTCAGTGGTTGAGCATTGACCTATGAACCAGGAGGTCCCAGGTTGGATTCCCTGTCAGGTCACATGCCTGGGTTGCGGGATCTATTCCCAGTAGGGGGCGTGCAGGAGGCAGCTGATCAATGATTCTCTCTCATCATTGATGTTATCTCTCTCTCCCTCTCCTTTCCTCTCTGAAATCAATAAAAATAAATATTAAAAAATTATCAATGGAAAAATATTCTCAGTTGGGGATTAAAGAAAGAGCCATTCCTTTTTCTCCAAAGTTCAAAAAAGGGGTCTGTCTGGCCTACTGAATCCTACCCTTTCATTCTGACTTGCCAGGTAAATAACAACATTGGACACCAAACTTTACTCTTAAGAAATATCCTATATAATAAAAGCCTAATATGCTAAGTGTCCGGTTGTCTGGTCGGCCATTCAACCAATCAAAACGTAATATGCTAATGATATGCTAAGGCCACTTAACTGCTTGCTATGACATGCACTGACCACCAGGGGGCAGATGCTCAATGCAGGAGCTGCCCCCTGGTGCTCAGTGCACTCCCACAGTGGGAGCACTGCTCAGCCAGAAGCCCTGAGCCGGGCTCACTGCTGGTGAGCGCAGCGGCGGTGGCGGGAGCCTCACCCGTCTCTGCAGCAGTGCTAAGGATGTCCTACTGAGGGCTCCCAGACTGCAAGAGGGTGCAAGCCAGGCTGAGAAACCGCCCCAAGTGCAGGAATTTCGTGCACCGGGCCTCTAGTCTATTATATCTATTAGAATGACATTATTCATTTTTATTTTATAAGTCTACTAGAGTGCTCCTTCCATCACCCTAAAGTTTTCTCACTGTGAAGTGTGTGTGTATGGAGGGAGAACATTGCATTGGAGACTGATGAAAACTGTCACCAATTTGCTAAAACTATATATTTCTTTATTGATTTTTTTCTTTATTGATTTTGACGCATTATTTAAAAGGACAGATTTACTGGGTCTGTGATATATATATATATATATATATATATATATATATATATATATATATATATTTTCTTTATTGATTAAGGTATTACATATGTGTCCTTATCCCCCCACCCCACTCCCATTGTGTTATATATTTTTTATTTATTTACTTTTTATATTTATTTTTTTATTGTTTAAAGTATTACATATATTAGTACACATATCTCCTTTTTTCCCCATTGACCTTCCCCCAGCCTCCCCTACCCCATGTCACATGCCCTCATCCCACACCCCCAGTGTCTTGTGCCTATTGGTGTGCTTATATGCATGCATACAAGTCCTTTGGTTGATCTATTTCCCTCCCTCCCCAACACTCCCCAGGCTTCCCGCTGTAATTTGACAGTCTGTTCGGTGCTTTACTGTCTCTGTATCTATCTTTTTATTCATCAGGTTATAATGTTCTTTATTTTCCATAAATGAGTGAGATCATGTGGCATTTTTCTTTCATTGCCTGGCTTACTTCACTTAACATAATGCTCTCCAGGTCCATCCATGCTGCTGCAAATGGTAAGAATTCCTTCTTTTTTATAGCAGCGAAGTATTCCATTGTGTAGACGTACCATTGTTTTCTAATCCATTCATCTGCTGGGCATTTAGGCTGTTTCCAAATCTTAGCTATGGTGAATTGTGCTGCTATGAACATAGGGGTGCATATATCCTTTCTGATTCGTGTTTCTAGTTTCTTGGGATACATTCCTAGAAGTGGGGTTACTGGGTCAAATGGGAGCTCTATTTTTAGTTTTTTGAGGAAATCCATACTGTTCTCCACAGTGGCTGCACCAGTCTGCATTCCCACCAATTTTTTAAATATATATTTATTGATTTCAGAGAGGAATGGATAGGGAGAGAAGAAGAGAAATATCAATGATGAGAGAAAATCATTGATCCGCTGCCTCCTGCATGCCCCCTCCTGGGGTTCGAGCCTACAACCCCGGCATGTGCTTTGACTGGAATCAACCCTGGACCCTTCAGACCGCAAGCCAACACTCTATCCACTGAGCCAAACCAGCTAGGGATGTTCACATTTTTGAATTAGCACTTACCTTATGCTACTTTGAATTTTCAGAAGTCATTTCAGATGTGTGTTGGTTCTGTATCCTCAAATAGACACCAAACTACTCAGGGACAATGGTTGGCTTTTGTTTCCACTCACTGCCCCTCAAAACTTTAGTCTACACACTACTGATCTGCTCGAACAGTTCCACCAGTGTCCAAATAAGACACCCATCTCCCTTCGTGAAGGTTGTACTTACAGAAACAGATACTATATTTACGATTTAAAAAAGCTGCCCAAATAAAGCTGCAACTGGTACATAGTTCTTGGCAGGAAACCAGTGGTATAATTTACAAAATCCTGGCCCATTATGGCAAGACTGAGAATAACAGGATTTATGAAAGAGAATAAAATTGCAGCAAGTGTGTACTGAAAATGATAGACAACAAGCCTTTAATTGCACGACTGTAGAATGATATTTTAATACAGCAAGTTAAATGGCAGAGAGAGAAAAGAGACTGTAAGAAAAGACACTTCCAGAAAACAGTCCTTAAATGAACATCCTAGAATGTCTGTGACAGGCTGCAGCCTACTCAGCTGAAACTTGAATTTCCTTCTAGAACATTCTCTGATTCCCTGACAGAGGATAGCATATCAGCATCCAAGGAAGAAAACTTGGATTTCACTTGAAGCCTTTCATGCACAATTTGGCCAATTTTGCTTGTGATTGGAGGCAGAATGGTTGTTGTTGTTGTTTTCTGAGTAGCTTATCTCTTTGATTTTGAAAGCATCTATATTCTGTTATTATTACCTTCCCTGGAAGAATCAAGTTCTGGGTGAAAAAGAAGGTGAAATGGAACTTATGGCAATTCTGGTATTCAAAATGACAATCTGCAGGCCGTGTGTAAAACCTGTTGGGAGAGGATAACCCACAATACACAATGCTTAGTGCTGCCCCCTTTTAGGTTTGATGGATATCTACTGTGTTCTAAGTAAAATAGGACCCCTCCTTTTGGGAGACACTTCCCATGCCACCCATGTGGTTCTAGTAGAGATGGATTTATCCTATCCCCTGACCAGAGGATTTTTCTCTGGTGATAAAATGAAGAAGATGTGAGTCCTATAGTTAAAAAGGACAAAGTTTAAGTTTCATAGAGAATACTAATCCAAGAGAATGAAATCACCAGAGAAAACAACAGAGAAAAAGGGAAAGAGAGCTCCCACAGTATTTGAACCCTTGGTTCCAGCATTCCTTGGACCCACCAGCATATCTCTGCCCTTACATAAAGCAATAAAATTTCCCTTTTGCCAAAGCAAGTTCAAGATGGTTTTCTGTCACTTGCCATCAAGAGGTCTGATGAGCAGTTGGCCATCGATTAACATCTGAATGAAATGAATTAGCAAAACATATGGCATGGCATCTGGTTTGAGTTTATTAAAAAATCAGTCTTGGCATGTCATCTCCATTTTCTTATTTCAAAACAATACTGTAGTTCATCTTTAAAACACATTAGTGGGCTCTTCAACAAATTTGGTAAGACTAACTTTATTCTTAATAAAATATATTAGATACAAATAGGGGGGAAGTAAATCTACCTAATAAAAGAGTAATATGCTAATTGACCGTACCTTCACGATGCCCACCAGCCAATCAGGAGTGAGTATGCAAATTAACCCAACAAAGATGATGGGTTAATTTACATATGCTGGAGCAGCCAGGGATGGGGCGGGATGCTTGTGTTGTCGCCATGGCAATGATGCAGGTGTTCCACACCACCCCAGCCACTCGGGCCTCTGGGCAATGTGGGAAGGCAGAAAGGCGGCTCCAGGTCAGAGCAAAGGCGGTGCCGGCAGCCAGGGGAACGAAGGCCCATTCTTGCATGAATCTTTATTTGTGCATTGGGCCACTAGTAGGTTATATAACACACTGTTCATAATAAAGGGTTATGAAACTTTTATTTCGGTAATATATGTATATTTTATATATACATATTTCATTGATTCCAAAAAGAACTTTTTTTTTACATTTCCATTTCTCTGAACTTGTGGTGACTTTTATAATGAATGGAATGAAGTAATTCAATTGGCATCGGTTTTTTTCTATTTTAGTGATATCTCTGACAACCAATGGAATCTTAGATTTGATGACATACTCGTGTGCATGTATGTGTGTTCTTGATTGTGATGTAAAATATACAGAGCAATCTTTGCTATACATATCGATGAAGGCATTTATCCACTCTCATATTTACTGAATGCATTAACACAACCAATTACACAAATGTTCTTCAAGTGGCTTTCTTCTCACTGTGAAAAACCCCTGCTCTTCACAGGAAAGCTTCAAGTAGCCAAATAGGCAAATGGGGTAATATATTTGATCAATAGACTTCTAGTGTTATTGAACAAATACCACATGCAGGCCCCTGCCCAAAGAGAGGTCCCAGTTGGTTTGTAACCCTGCTAGGATTTCAAGGCACTATTGGCAGGGGATTCCAAGTGCCTTTCACTTATAGAAGGCAGTGCCTTATGGCAATGCCTCATGGAATACTAAGTGGCAATAAAAAAGAAAGAAGTCTTACCATTTGCAACATCATGGCTGGACCTGGAGACTATTATGCTGAGCGAAAGAAGCCAGTCAGAGAAAGATTAATATCACATGATCTCACTCATATGTGAAATCTAATGAACCAAATAAACTGATGATCAAAAATACACCCAGAGTCATAGAAGCACAAACAGACTGTTGAACCTCAGAGGGATGGCAGGGAGGAGGGAGGGAAGAGATCAACCAATGAACTTGTATTCATATATGCATGACCCATGTACACAGATAATAGCGTGGGGAGGGCCTGGGGGGATTGGAGCAGCTGTAAGAGGTTAATGGGGGGAAAAGGAGGACCTATGTAATGCTTTCAATAATAAATATTAAAAAAAAAAAGTATAGAAAAGTAAATAAATAAAAGAAAAAAATGAATTTGTAAATCAGATGTTTGTAACACAAACTTGGCTTTCCCTGGGAAACCATATTATAAATGATGATCACATTCCCTGAAGAGTCCAAAAAGCTTTTTATAAGTCATAATGTAGTCAAACTCTAGATATTCTTGGTGGGGTGTGACTCAATGCTCACTAAGTGGAGATGATGTTTTCCCCTCTCCAGTGCCTGCTACATCCCACATCTGCTGTTCCCCACCCCTGTCCTGGAACACAGCATTCAGGCTCATTCTATTCCTGGTACAATCATCCTGCTAGTTGGCAGTCTTGATCTGCTGACCTAGAGTCTAACATATATACTAATACAGATTTGGATATCTATGTGTGTGTCCTGGTTTTCCTTATTGAGAGGCCTCTGGTCCAAGAATTCAAAGCTCAGAAATGCCAGTTGCAAGCACATATGACCATTTTTATGTCTTGACTGCTCTCAAGGATGCTGAAACTTGTCAAGATGAGCCTGTAGGCATGTTGTCCCCTTCGAATCCCCTTGCCAGAGAAGGGCCTACTGTGACACGTTCCCTTGGTCCTTCCTTCAGCACCTCAAGTCATCAGTAAGCCCCAGGTTCAAGGCAAGACTGTTTTCAGGGAGGGAACTGGTGAATCTGGTCAAGTCCCCAGTTGCAGGAATAAGGCAAATTCTCAGAAACCATGGGCCAGGGAAGAAGAAAGTATAAACCTTTAAGGAAAGTATAAACTTTGCCAAAGATGTGTCTTTCTGAGCAATTTCCCAGCACTCTGGTGCATAGATACAAGTCCAGAATGAGAAGGAAGCAGCCCAATAAAAGGTAAGTAAAATGAAGTAGCAGTGATTCTCCAACCTTTCATTACATGGGAGCAGCTCTGTACAGTGCCACCTTAGTCAGCTTTATTGGCCAAAACAGATACCAGTGAGTCCTAATGCAGATGTTTGCAGCTTGTGAAGGGGAAGAAGGACCTACTATATAGTGAACAGACACTACCCTAGGCATTCCCCTGGGTGATTTACATTAAGTATTTAGTTTAAGCAATGTATTCACATTAATAAAGCCTATCCAAAAGGAAGGAAAAATGCAAATACATTACTTTGCATCTCCTTACAAAAGTTGTCAGTAGTTGCTTTGCTGGTATTAGTTTCTTTTTATTATTATACTAGAGGCCTGTTGCACGATATTTGTGCAAGAATAGGCCTTCCTTCCCCTGGCTTCACTCCCAGCCGCCCGCGGCCACCCGGGAGCCTGCACATCCCCGCTCCCCAGCCACCCGGGAGCCTGCAAGTCCCCGCTCCCTAGCTGCCCAGAGCCGGCAAGTCCTCGCTTCTGTCTGGAGCATCACTCCAGTAGCTCCCTCCGCCGCCCCCCTTCCCCTCATAGCAGGCTTCACGCAGCTGCACACCTGCATATGCAAATTAACCTCTATCTCTGTTGGGTTAATTTGCATACTCACTCTGATTGGCTGTGGGTGTAGTGGAGTGATGGTTAATTTACATGTTTCTCTTTTATTAGGTAAGATTTTTATTGATTTCACAGAGGAAGGGAGCGAGAGATAGAAACATCAATGATGAGAGAGAATCATGGATCAGCTGCCTCCTGCATGCCCCCCAACTGGGGATGGAGCCCGCAACCCGGGCATGTGCCCTGACCAGGTATCGAACCATGACCTCCTGGTTTATAGGTCGATGCTCAACCACTGAGCCATGCTGGCCGGGCAGGTATTAGTTTTTTGAAAGTTTTTCAAGATATATGGTAGTCATGTCATACTCAAATTCTATAGAGCAAAAATCAAATTTGGTATAGGATCTTTTTCATTATTAGGGATGCATCTGGAAAGTAAGACATGGGCATTAGAGCATGAATGCTGATGTCTTCTAGAACTATCACTCTTCAATGAAATGCTGAGCAAGAAATTGCAAATGAAAAATTAAGGCAAGCAGTAAATGGGAACCATCTTAGGCAGGCTTTTCATTTCCTCCCTTGGTAAATACAGCCCAAAATTTGAAAATGTTAATCCTTTTTTTTTGTTGTTGTTGTTTTTGTTTTTTGTTTTTGTTAATCCTTACCCAAGGATATTTTTCCATTGTTTTTTAGGGAGAGTGGAAGAGAGAGGGAAAGACAGAGAGAAACATTGATGTGTTGTTTGCCTTCTGCACACACCCAGACCAGGGCCCAGGCTAGGGAGGAGCCTAAATTTAAGGTATGTGCCCTTGACCAGGATCAAACCTGAGGACCCTTTGGTCTGGATGACAACACTCTATCCACTGAGTTAGGGCGCAACTCTTTCTTTTATTGTAAAATTTTGAACAAGTAAGTGATGGGGTAGCCTTATGCACTGAGAATTTTCTACTTTGTGAATCTGAGGAGGGCAGTTTGAGGAGGTATAAGTATTCTTCAACTCACCAAATTACTTGATTGCTCTAGTCCCATCCCATGAAATACATTTCAAAGTAACAATAGGTTGGAAAGGAAATTAATTTTGAAGTCAAGCAAGTAGGACTCTATTTCAGGCAGCATGGGTGCCATTGTAGCCTAAGCATGCTCACACAAAAATCAACTAAAAGTTCTGGATAACTTTTTTTAAAATTTTGAAATCCACTTTGAGTTTGCAAGAAAGAAAGGAATACTCCAAAGCCAAAAACTTTTGCAAAATGGGAACCTGGTCAGGAGATATCGAGGTGCACCTTTCATTCTGAGGACAATTGCCCAAAGTGAGCTTTGATATTCATGGGCCAGTTGAAGACTCATGTAAGAAGACAAATTCCAGGGATCATTCAATATTTGCAGTTTCAGAGGAGACTTCCCACTTCCTCTCAACCCTCACATAGAGCTGTTTCACCAAGATCTGCACACTCAGTATAAAGAGTGACCTAGAAATAAATCCATCCCATGTAACAGGGCTACAAAGAAAAAAATTTTGTCTTGTTCCTCAGCATAAAGTGGAAGATGAAAAAACCTTCCTATGAGAATTCATAACCATATTATTATTGCTATCATATTATTACTAAAAAAATCTCATTAATAATAATAATAATAATAATAATAATTAAAACCACAGTGATACTATTTCACACCCAACCAGTCTGCCAAAAATTTAAAAATCTAACAAGATCAAGTGTTAACAAGGATGTTTAGCAATGGAAATACACAATGGTGGCAAAAGGTTAAACTGGTATGATGTGTTTAGTAAATAATTTTGCATTATTGAACAATGTCAAAGTTATACATGAACTATGATCCATCAATTCCACTCCCAGGTATTTATTCTAGATAAATCCCTGCAGGTTGTTCCAGGGAAATGGACAAGAATCTTCCCAACAGCACTGTTTGCATTAACATAAAGCTAGCAACAACCCAAATGCACTTTAAGAGTGGCATGAATAAATGATGGCATGTTCATACAATGGGATTCTATATAGTAATGTAAGTAAACAAACTATAACCACATGCAAAAAATATGAACAAATATCTAGAATCTAATGTTGAGAAAAGTAAGTTGCAGAAAAATTCGGTCAGTATGAGTCTATTTATATAAAGATCACATGTATGTGAAAGTTAATAATATACTGTTAGATATATAAACATATTCAGAAATATTCTAAAGAAAGTCAGCATAATGATTAACCAAAAGTTAGAATATTTCTTATCTCAGGAAATACAAGGGATGGAATCCAGCAGGGGCATAGTGAGGACTTCAAGGTCATGCTTATATTTTTTGGTTTTGGGTTTGTTTGTTGTTGTTTTTTGTAATGTTCTACTCAATGTTTAATTAAACAGTTTTCAACCAGAACACTTATAATGTATTTGATGCAAAAATTTTTTTAAGTTGGCTTCTCATTTGTTTGCAATTACTAGTATAAGAATGTGTTTATCCTAGAAGTTCTTAAAGAATGATTATTTGGGCCTCAACTAAAAGGCCAATAAAATTCAAGAGTCTTAGATCTGGAAATGCTCTCAGAAGATAATCTGATGTGGAGACCTGTTTCAAAGACTGAGAGTGTCCCAATGAAAACCCAAAATCTGGAGACAAAGTCATCCCAGCCTACTCTCAAGCAGCTCTTAGTATTTTACCTCTAAAACAGCTTATAGTATATATGTCAATATCCTACTGATGCCACTATCAATTCTCAGGAGACATGTTCTGTGTGGGTCAGATAAACCTGGGAAAGTGTTGTTGAGAATATACCAGGTGGACAGAGAAAACCTCTTAGGATTCAGGCAACAAAATTGGGTCAAATGCAAACTAAAGCAGGGGGGTACTAATGTCTATACATTTGAAATGTATTTAAAAAAACTAGACATATTGATGGATGGATAGAGGGATGAATAGGTATGTAATGAAGCATGCTTAAATGTTAACAGTAGAATCCAGTTGGCACCATAAGATTGTTCACTATCATATGCTTTCAACTTTTCAGTGCATTTGAAATTTTTGCCAACAAGTTGCTGACAAAAATATTGATTTGGCCTGGCTGGCATGACTCAGCAGTTGAGTGTCAACCTATGAACCAAGAGGTCATGATTCAATTCCCGGTCATGGCACATGCCCGGGTTGCAGGCTTCATCTCCAATGTGGGGCATGCAGGAGGCAATCAATAATTCTCTCTCATTATTGATGTTTCTACCTCTCTCTCCCTCTCCTTTCCTCTCTGAAATCAATAAAAATATTTTTTAAAAATTGATTTGAATGAAAAGGTGTCTACCACAAATTTTAAGTTTACAAAAAGCAGATTACTCCCCAAAAATAGATGGAAATAACAGTGTTTTAATTGTGTGAATGTTTGTATAGAATAGAGCCTAGAAAGATAAACACCAATATTAAAAGTGGTTATCTTTGGCCCTAGTCAGTTTGGCTCAGTGGATAGAGCATTGGCCTGCTGACCGAAGGATCCTGGGTTCAATTCCGGTCAAGAGCATGTACCTTGGTTGCAAGCTCCTCCCCGGTTCAGGCCCTGGTTGGGGCATGTGCAGGAAGCAACCAATCGATGTGTTTCTCTCACATCAATGTTCCTTTCTGTCTTTCCCTCTTTTTTCCATACACTTTCTCAGGAGATTTGCTGTGGGGTTTTGTGTAGTTGTAGGACTGAAAGAAGAATTAATTAATGTTCAGAAGAAGGTACAAACCTGGAAAAGATAGATCTTAGTTTTGTTCATTCCAAAGCAGACCCTGAGATGAGTACTTGGGTGCAGGTAGATCATTTGGGAGGTGATCCCAGGAAGCAGAGTGAGAAAGTAAAAGAAGTGATAAAGGAAAAAGAGAAAAAGTCCATAATGGTGTGCTAATGAGCAGGTTACTTCTGGGGCCAACCAGGACTCATTCCCTCTGGGGTCCCACTGGTGAACTTGGAAGCTAGGGTATTGATCCACTGACTTCCTGCCCCTCCTTGGCTGAGGTCTGGCCCCAGGGGGTGTTAAATCTCTTACTGCTCTAGGACTTCCTGCTGAGCAATCTCCCACAGCACTGGAGAAAGGCTGTAGGCAAAACCTCTGAGACCCAGGGACAATGGAGGTGAGAAGCTGTTAGCATGAATGGGAACTATCTACGTCACTGCAGGCTAACGCAGAGGTGGACTGAGGAGAGATAGAGCAGGGTATCAACAGAGGTGGCTACAAATGGGCAGAAATGACAGATTAAATCATCGGAGGCAGTACCTGGTTAGAAACCCAGGAGAAGGAATTTAATAGAGATTCTAAACATGACGTCTTGTATTTCTCTTCCTACAGTAAGCTGCAGTTATCCAATGTTAATGTAAAAAACATTCAAACCTGTAAAGAATTTTTGTGACTTTATTTGAGCCAAACTGTGGACAATTGCCATGAAACAGAATCTCAACATCCTATATAATAAAAGACTAATATGCAAATTGTCCCTTTGATCAGCGGGAGTTCCACCAGGGGGCAGGGCTAGCCTGCCAACCTCCCGTGTCCCCTGCCCTCGGCCGATCCCCCCACAATTGCCCCCCACCAACCACCTGTGGCCCCTCCCCGAGCCAGTTCCCCCCTCGATCCCCCCCCCCAGCCATGCAGGAATGCATGCACTGGGCCTCTAGTATTGGGATAATGCTCCAGACTCCAGAGAATGGCGTTTTTTCACCTCGTTTTATACATTACAATCAGAGGGTCATGTGAAATCCATTGGTGATAGATTCCAGAGGTGGGAGAAAGCAAAGGAGGGAAACATCTGGGATTGGATAAAAAGTAAAATGATAGGCACATACTTCTTTTACTTAGGTGGGTACAGGATAGTTAACAGTCAACAATTAACATGATAACAATAACAGTGAAGGAATTTTTGGGCTCTGTCCTGGTGCCCAGGGTATTTGATTGTGCCCTGAGGGGTCCAGAAAAAAGGAAAGTTACAAGGATATGTTATTGTAGATGCAAAAGGACAATAGGCTCAGTTAAGGTAAAGATTGACCTTGTCAGGGAAGATACCAGCCGGCCTAGGTGTCTACCCACCATAACTGCTTTTAGTTTAAGTTTTAATTTCATACCATTCTTGTGGTTACTTTAGGTCTTTTGAGTTTTCAAGGCCACCATACAGGCCTTCCCTGAGCTTGTCAGGTTACCATGAGGCCCCCTTTTTTTATCCACACAGTATGGATGAACTTGCCTTGGCAGACATGGGAGAGAGTGGTCAGGAAGTTGCCCACATTGTGAGCTGGCAGGTGAAGCACCTTCCCCAAAGGGGGAAGCAACAGTGAGCAGCAGGAGGGCAGAGGCTAAACCACAGAAGTCTAGTATATTCTGAAACAACCAGACCAGGAGGAGACCATTTAGGTCAATTCTTGGGGCCACACTTTGGGAATGACACAGACATGCTGAAAAAATGCTAGAAAGTAAAAACAGTGACCGACCTGGGCTAGCTTTAATAACAAATAAATAGGTAAACAACTGAAAGGTATGTGGAATGGTGAGGAAACTTTAGATTTATAGTCTGAAGAAAATGATACTTAAGTGAAATAGAATCCCTGTGCTCTGACTTCTTACTGATGAAAATACAGAGAGACTTGCTCTGTATACTGTAATTCAAGTGAAAACTAGGGACAATGCCTGGAACATGTCCAGAGACAGGCTTCAGCCCA
This sequence comes from Plecotus auritus, assembly GCF_963455305.1. Taxonomy (NCBI): domain Eukaryota; kingdom Metazoa; phylum Chordata; class Mammalia; order Chiroptera; family Vespertilionidae; genus Plecotus; species Plecotus auritus. The sequence continues at coordinate 146,055,768 of NC_137784.1, read as the reverse complement.
ATGTAAGGCAGGATTTTCTAAGACTTTGAGACCATCTTGAGACACCATCAAAGCTTTCTGCATCTGGAAGTGTTCCTGATAGGCTGTTGCATACTGGCAGGGGAAGCAAAATGAAGGCTTTTTGTACTGAGAAGTAAGGTGGAGCTCTAAGGCCCTTTCTAAGATCAAGATTCTGTGGTTCTGTGACACTATAACACAAAACAATGTCACATACACAGACCCTAGATTGACTTTTATGCCACTGAAAAGCAACCTTTGGGGAGGAAGAGTTGGAAAAAGACTCAAAATTAGAGAGAGAAATAAAAAGGCAGAGTGAATGAACACCTACAAAAATCATCTCATCAGCCCTGGGAAGGAGAGAAGGACCTATGGCTTTGAATCTACTGTTAGTTACAAACTTGGGCTCCTGCCCCTTCCCTGCTATAAAGGAAAGATGGGGTGGGGAGGAGAGAAAGAAGTCTTAAAGAATAATCATTTTGCTCAGCCAGGTGGTTCAGTGGTGAGCATCGACCTATGAACCAGGAGGTCACAGTTCAATATCCAGTCTGGGCTCATGCCCAGATTTCGGGCTCCATCCCCAGTAGGGGGAGTGCAGAAGGCAGCTGATCAATGATTCGCTCTCATCATTGATGTTTCTATCTCTCGCTCCCTCTCCCTTCTTCTCTGAAATCAATAAAAATATATTAAAAATAAGAAGATTAAACATTTCATATGACTCAGATTCAATGTAAAATGAGAGGAAAACAAAAGGTTTTGGTACTGTCATTTAGAAAACAAGCTATGGACACTCTCACACATATTGTTGGAGCCTTGGGGGACAGATATACAGGGAAACTATAAATCCAGATGTGTCCTGGTTTGTTAGAAGCACTCACAGCAAACATTAAACAAGCAAGTTCTCCGGGGTGGGGGGTCAAGATCATGCGGCATGATTATCACTATGATTTTCAGCTGTGGCAAATGTCTCTTTTTAAGTAGGATTCTGCAGCACCGATGGTACAAAGATTATGCAGGCACCAGGAAGTAAAAGTACCCTGGAGAGAAGAATAAAAGATCTATAAGAGGAAAATGAATTTTTAAGATGGACGAGAAGTGACTGGTTGCATAATAAAGGGCATTAGGAGAATATTAAGGTCTGAGGCCCCAGCAAAAAATCAGGGATCATGCTACATGCCAGCTGTCTCCTCTTCTGCACTTCTCCCAATTGGTCCTGCAGAGTCATCCCTCTTCTGTACACTTTATTTTTAAATGTTATTGTTGAAAGTATTACAAATATGCCTTTTAACCTTCCCCCCCTTGCTCCCGCTCCCTCCCCAGGCCTTCCCTGCTCTATTATTTGTCCATGAGCTATGCATATGTACATATAAGTTACCTGGTTAATCTCTCCCCACCCACACACCCACCCTCTGTTCCATGCTTCTGTGTCTCTGGATCTATTTTGTTCATCAATTTGTTTTGTTCTTTAGATTCAACCTATGAGTGAGATCATGTGATACTTGTCTTTCTCTGCCTGGCTTATTTCACTTACTTCAATACTCTCCAGGTCCCTCCAGACTGTCTCAAAGGGTAAGATATTTTTTTTTACAGCTACATAGTATTCCATGGTATAAATGTACCACAGCTTTTTATCCACTCATCTACTGATGGGCACTTGGGCTGTTTCCAGATCTTAGCTATTGTAAATTGTGCTGCTATGAATATAGGGGTGTATATATCCTTTCTGATTGGTGTTTCAGGCTTCTTAGGATATATTCCTAGAAGTGGGATCACTGGGTCAAAAGGCAGTTTCGTTTTTAATTTTTTGAGGAAACTCCATACTGTTTTCCACAGTGGCTGCACCAGTCTGCATTCCCACCAGCAATGCACAAGGGTTCCTTTTTCTCCACATCCTCGCCAGCACTTGTCATTTGTTGATTTGTTGATAACAGCTGTTCTGACAGGTGTGAGATGGTACTGCATTGTTTTCTTAATTTGCATCTCTCGGATGGTACATGACTTTGAGCATTTTTTCATGTGTCGCTTGGCCATCTGTAAGCCCATGTTGGAGAAGTGTCTATTCAGGTCCTGTGCCCATTTTTTAATTGGATTGTTTGTCTTCCTTTTGTTAAGTTTTATGAGTTCCTTATATATTTTGGATATTAACCCTTTATCAGATGTATCATTACCAAATATGTTCTCCTATACAGTGGGCTCCCTTTTCATTTTATTGATGGTTTCTTTTGCTGTGTGGAAGCTTTTTATTTTGATGTAGTCCCATTTGTTTATTTTTCTCCTTAGTTTCCTTTGCCATAGGAGGTTATCCATAAACATATTGCTACAAGAGATGTCTGAGATTTTGCTGCCTATGTATTCTTCTAAGATTTTTATGGTTTCCCATCTTACATTTAAGTCTTTTTATCCATTTTGAGTTTATTTTTGTGTATGGTATAAGTTGGTGGAACAGTTTCATTTTTTTGCATGTATCTATCTAATTTTCCCAACACCATTTATTGAAAAGACTGTCTTGATTCCATTGTATGCTCTTGCCTCCTTTGTCAATATTAATTGAGCATAATGGTGTATATTCTCTTTATATAGTATCCTGACATCTGCAAATAATGACAGTTTTACTTCTCCCTTTCCAATTTGCATGCTTTTTATTTCTTCTTGTTTTATTGCTGTGGCTAGGACTTCCAGTACTATGTTGACTAAGAGTGGTGAGAGTGGGCAACCCTGTTTTGTTCCCAATCTTAAAGGAAATGGTTTCAGTTTTTGCCCATTGAGTATGATGTTGGCTGTAGGTTTGTCATATATGGCCTTTACTATGTTGCGATGTACTCTATTCCCATTTTGCTGAGATTTTTTTTTTTATCAAAAAAGGGTGTTGGATTTTGTAAATGCTTTTTCTGCATTTATTGATATGGTCATGTGATTTTTGTCATTCAATTTGTTTATATGATGTATCACATTTATAGATTTGTGAATATTATACCAGCCTTGCATCCCTGAAATAAATCCCACTTGGTCGTGGTGTATGATCTTTTAAATATACTGCTGGATCTGATTTGTTCATATTTTGTTGAGGATTTTAGCATTTATGTTCATCAGGGATATTAGCCTGTAATTCTCTTTCATTGTAGGGTCTTTATCTGGTTTTGGAATTAGGATAATGGTGATCTCATGAAAAGAGCTTGGAAGTATTCCTTCTTCTTGGATTGTTTGGAATAGTTTGAGGAGTATAGCTGTTAGTTCTTCTTTGAATGTTTGATAAAACTCCCCTTTGAAGCTTTTTGGACCAGGGCTTTTGTTTGCTGGGAGTTTTTTGATTACTGCTTCTATTTCATCAGTTGTTATTGGCATATTCAGGTTTTCTGATTTGTCCTGATTCAGTTTTTCCATTCATTTTTAGAGAGAATTGAAGGGAAGGGAACAGACAGAGAGAGAAACATCGATTTGAAAGAGACACATCGATTGATTTGACTGCCACACACCCAGACCAGGGCCAGGGATCAAGCCTGTAACCAAGGTAAGTGCCCTTGACCGGAATCGAATCTGGGACCCTTCAATCCACGGGCCAATGCTCTATCCACTGAGCCAAATCAGCTAGGGCATAAAAAAGCATTTGATAAAATTTAACATCCATTCACGACAAAAACTCACAGCAAACTAGGAAGAGAGGGAACTTCCTCACCCTGATGAAGAGGATCTACCAAAAGCCTAAAATTAACATTACATTTCATGGTGAAAGATGAGTGCTTTCCTCTATGATTGAGAATAAATGAAAGACATCCATTCTCACCACTCATTTTCAACATTATATTGGCAGTCCTAGCTATTGCAATAAGATAAGAAAGAAGAAAGGCATGAAGATTAGAAAAGAAAGCCTGATTATCCTAAAGAATCTATCTACAAATAACTCCTGAGGTTAGCAAGATTGCAAGATACAAAGTCATAACACAAAAATCAGTTGTATTTCTATATCCAATAGCTCTAGAAAATGATATACTTAAGTATAAATCAAACAAAACATGTAGCAACTCTGTATACTGAAAAGCTCCAAAATGCTAATCAAAGAAATAAAAAAAAACTCTCCAAAATAGAGAGTTATACAGTGTTTGTGGATTAGAAGGTTCAAATAATAAAGAAGTCAATTCTCCCCAAATTGATCAACAGATTTAACATAATTCTAATAAGGATCCCAGCAGGCATTTTTGGTAGATATAGACAAGTTCATACTAAAATGTATGTGGAATTTATATCCAAAACAATTTTGGAAAAGAAGAATAAAGTTGGAGGAAGTGCAGTGCCCAATTTTCAGACTTTTTACAAAACTACAGTAATCAAAATAATGGGGCATTGGCAAAGACATAAGCACATAGATCAATGGATCAGAATAAGAACATAGAAACAGACTGGCAAAAAACTGCCAATTAATTTTTGAAAAAGGTGCAAAGGCAATTCAGTGGAGTTTAGTGTATGTCCAATATACCTTAATAAAGCTGTTTAAAACAACAACAACAACAAAAAAAACCTGTGTTCTTTTTTCAGTATTTTTTTTCAATTTCAGGAATTTTGAGAATGCTAAATGCATAAAGAGGGGCCTTTGGGATTCACAGAAATGGAAAAATATTTGGGACACTGTAGCTGTACATCCAAGTTTCTTTTTCCAGCATCTTATAGATGCTATATGAAAAATGTTTTGTTATTTACACCTCATGTAATCAGTGTCCTTAGATCCTAGATTAAAAATAATCTATGAGAATATAAAATAATACAGTTCAGATTTTACCACTGATTACAAATGAATTCAAAGAAAAAAAATCAAGGTGAAAGGAAATCTCTTTGTTATTGATAGTACTAAGGAAACCGAAGCCCTTTGTTACAGAGCACAAATGATGCAAGTTCCTTGAAATGAAAGGACATTAGAACACTTGAGGCCAGTGAGAGGTTGTGTTTTTTTTTTTAATGAAACCTTAAAAACCATGCTGGCTTGGAAAAGCATAGTAAGAGACACCCACGTCCACTTGAGCTTACAGTAAATGATCTGCCTCAAATTGCTAGTGGCCAGTGGTTACCTAACAGTCATAGCCAGCAATTTGTGGGTGTCTGTCACATCAAGTCCAGTGAGAGAGACAGAGAAAATAGCTAGTCAGCCCTCTACAAGGAACAGAAATGTATGCAAGTTGTTTTTTGGGGGGAGTTATAACCATGCCTTACATTTGCACTTACATTTGCACTGTACATTACAAATCACTTCCCTAGGAGAGCAGGTGGCATTGTTCATATTTGGCAGATGAAAGCAGAAGTTAAGTTGGTCAAGTTCATCCAGCTAGTAGACAGATAATGATGGTTACCATCTTTTTGTATAAACTTCTTTAGTAAAATGTCTGTTAAAAAATTTTGCCCACTCTTTAAATTGGGTTACTTGCTTTCTCAAAGGGTAAGAGATTCTTCTTTTTTACTTAAGACACTAAGTTTTAAAATGGTTTCTTACACAGCAATAACTAAAACACTCTCCAAGCTTCCTTCCATCATAGAAGTCAGCCTTATAGTTCACTTACTAACCTAGACAGCTCTATTCAGCAAGAATCAATTTAGCAGCCCAGTGGCTTGGCTCAGTGATTGAGCATCGATCTATGAACCAGGAGGTTATGGTTGGATTCCCAGTCAGGGCACATGCCCAGGTTGTGGGCTCAATCCCTGGTGTGGGGTGTGCAGGAGGAAGCCAATCCATGATTCTCTCTCATCATTGATATTTCTATCTCTCTCCCTCTCCTTTCCTCTCTGAAATCAATAAAAATATTTTTAAAAAAGAGAATCAATTCAGTAGTAGAAAGAACGCTAAACCAGAAACCAAAATTATGGGTTAAGTTCCAGTTTAGCCATTGTGTGTGTTAGGTCCCCCAAATGCACATTCTAAGACAAGGTACAAGTGTTTTTTTGGAACGAGACCCCAGGAAGCACTATGATGGATTGGGGAAGAGAGATAGGGAAGGGAGGAAAGACAGTAAGTGTACTGTTTACTGGTCAATGGCTTTGGGCAACTGGGGCTCCATCCCTCCTTCACTTTGATCCCACCACCACCCTTATGTAAGTTGTTTCTCCATTAAATCTATTCTTAAATGTCAGTTTTACTTTTATTTCATCCATAAAAAATAATGTTGTCAATGTGGGAGCGGGGGGCACTGGTGAGAGGATGATCCCTGCCAGACATGAGCTCTCAGATAGCCTTGTTTCTGTGGCTGCTTCACCTCAGAGAATGTTCTTCCTCTATTCAAACTCTTCTGCGCAAGACCCCAAAGGAAACTTCAGTCAGAGCCAATGGTACCCAGAGTCCCCAGGCACTTAGCCTTTAACTACCAAAGATAAGACAGCATGTGGCTTGTGAAATTTAACTGTGGCCATATATTTTACACAGCTAACAACAACAACAACAACAACAACAAAAAAACAAATTTAAAAGGATAATCTTATAAAATGAAGGCATTACTCTCTTCCAAAGGAAACATAATACTTCTTCCAATTTAGTCTCCCTCTATTGTTTCATATTATGAAGGGCCAAAGTGTCTTTCTGCCCATTGTCTAAAGCTGGAAGAGAAAATAAACTGGAAATGGACAGGCACCTTAATCTGAAGGCGTCATCCCAAAGCAGGGGCCCTCAATTAATGTCAACTCTTGCTCCCACCAAGGGGCATTCCCAAAGCCCTGGAATCTGACTCTTCACATCAACAGACTGACAGACAGACAAAAGGAGGTCTAGCTTTCAAACTAAAACCAGACAGCAGAACCAAAGAACTGGCATATGGTCCTCTGAAGGCTTAACTGTTCTCCACAGAGGTCAACTCAGACACAGTCAAAATCCAAGAAATGAGGAAGGCCACATCACACCAGAGAGCTATAGAGCATGCTAGGGAGATGCTGAGGTGGAGAAGAGCTCACTCTTACACCACGTTCATATTTGGGAGCATTAAATAGCCTCTGTTTTCTGGAACATGAGGCAATTCTGCTTCTTTTCAGTTATGTTTAGAAGGCAAAAACAAATCGATAACTCACCCATCCACATCAGCTCTTGAGGTCTTAAGGCCTCACCATCATTTAAATGAAGACAGAGCAAAGATCTGGGCAAGGAAACTTAGGGGTTCCTTTCACCTTACCTGCAAGCCTCAATGTTGCTGGGATTTCCAAACTAAGTGACAACACAGTATTTACAAACGCTAATAGCACAGAATGAAAACAGTTCACATTCAGAACCATGACTGGGACACTGCTGGCCACTACATGGAATGGTGCAGGAGGAAACTCTGGAATGCGAGGGAATAAGCTGAGTTCTGAGAAGGAATGCAAAGATGTCCTGCCCTGAGAGACACTGCCTGGGGACAAGCCACAGCCTCAGATCTGAAAGCTTCCAGAGGCTTTCCCATGTCAAGGGTACCAGCGCAAGCAATTTGGATCTGGCTAGCCTGGAAAAATGGGTTAGGGATTTGGATGAAGAACTTTTTGTGGGGGAAGAAAGGAGAGTATTCTAAAGGGAGGTAATGTGCACCAGGGAAGAGAAATACATCCCAAAAGCTGTTCCCAGCTTTCTTCACATGTTAATACACAAAAACACATGTTAAAGAACACATGTTTGCAACAGCCAAATGTGGATGGCTTTCAACTGGAGGAAACTTCTAACCAAGTGTGCTCACAACTGTTTAGCAGGATAGATATGGAGCAGATGATGGTACCCAAAGGTTGTTTTTTAATTCTTTCCTTTTTCCCCCCTTGAGCCTGCAATGGTCATTGCCACCATAAATGCTTCAGGAAATCTAATGTCATCCTCTCAAATGTCTTGTCCTGAAACAAACAAAACAAACAGTTTCCTTTAAAAACAACAAATAGGGCCCTAGCCGGTTTTGCTCAGTGGATAGAGCACTGGCCTGTGGACTGAAGGGTCACAGGTTCCATTCCAGTCAAGGGCACATGTCTGGGTTGTGGGGTTGATCCTCAGTAGGGGGCATGTAAGAGGCAGCCCATTGATGATTCTCTGTCATCATTGATGTTTCTATCTCTCTGTCCCTCCCCCTTCTTCCCTGAAACCAATAAAAATATATGAAAAAATAAAAACAACAAATGGGAAACACTAGTCTAATGAGATGTTCTGAAAAAATTTGGAAATGTTCACACCGGTGGTTCTCACATTGGAGCATACCCCAGAATTACTTAGAGGGATTGTTAAATCACATTGCTGGCCACTTTCCCTCCTACCCAGATTCAGTAGCTCTGGAGTGGGACCCAAGAATTTACATATTTAATAAGTTTCAATGTGCTGCTGCAGGTCTGAGGACCATACTTTGAAAGTAGAGGAAAGGAGAGGGAGAGATAGAAACATCAATGATAAGAGAGAAACATCATCGATAGGCTGCCTCCTGAAAGCCCCCTACTGGAAATCGAACCCGTAACTCCAGCATGTGCCCTTGACTGGAATTGATCCCAGAGGGTAACATGGTACATTAGCATATCAATGACCCTGCACAGTCCTGCAAATCCAGAAACCTACTTAACCCAGCACAATTTGTTTAGAATGCATTCTGCTTCCCATAGAACATCTGTGAATCTCTCTGGGAAGCAGTGCTTCAAGGAAGCCAGTTTGGAAAATGTTCTACTAGGGATGTTCCTGACCATCAGTAAGATTACAGGCTTCTGAAGGAAGAACAACCTGTGAAAGACAGATATCCAAGTCAAGCCTTCAGCCGCTATCCGGGGTCAGGGCAGTAGAGGGCTGTGGGCCATACCACCTAGCAGAAGCTTGGCAGGGCAGCAGATATGGAGAGACCCAAGCCTGCTGCCCAGCAGTCAGGCAGCATCAAGGAAGTCTGTCAGCAGGTAGCAAAGGCCCATCCACCTTCAGCTTTGGATTAGGACACCAGGTCTTTTTATAGAGGCAGGAGCAGCTCTAAATCACACTAGTGTAGATTTCTGAAGAGCTGAAGGTGTTGTTTTGTTTTAAATATATTTTATTGATTGTTTACAGAGAGGAAGGGAGAGGGATAGAGAGCTAGAAACATCGATGAGAGAGAAACATCCATCAGCTGCCTCCTGCACACCCCCTACTGGGGATGTGCCCGCAACCAAGGTACATGCCCTTGACCGGAATCGAACCCGGGACCCTTCCGTCCTCAGGCCAACGCTCTATCCACTGAGCCACACTGGTCAGGGCTGAAGTTTTTCTAAGGGACAGCTTAGCTGTAGGACAAAGCCCTGCAAGGACTTTGTTACCAATCACTAGAGGTGTGCTTGGCTGCTGCTGGCAGAGGGACTTAATAAGAGATGAAGTCAGAAGCCCTCTAAGGGTGGGATTTGTGTTTTTGTTAGAGAGGAAGTAGGAACCTAAAGGATACACATGCTTATCTCAGGAATATTGGAGATGGGAAAGGAAGTCTAGAGGATGCAGCGATGAAAGCAAAGCCAACAGGAAAAGGGAGAAAAGGAGAGGAAGAGAGCTATTGTGTGGTAGTTTTTAAACAGGCTAGCAATCCTGTCTTGGCAAAGGGCTAAACTTATTTTTTAAATATATTTTTATTGATTTCAGAGAGGAAGGAAGAGGGAGAGAGAGATATAAACATCAATGATGACAGAGAGTCATGGATTGGCTGCCTTGAGCCTTCAACCTGGGCATGTGCCCTTGACTAGAATAGAACCCGGGACCCTTCAGTGTGCAGATTGACACTCTATCCACTGAGCCAAATCAGCTAGGGCTGTGGGGTTTGTTTTGATGGAAATGCTCTGAAATTGTGGTGACAGATACACAAGTCTGTGAATGTATTAAAAATCCTCAAATTAGTTTAAATGAGCATTGTATGGGATGTCTCTATAAAGCTATTAAAATGTTCTCATATATCGTTGGGGAATTCAAAGCAAGTGGCATAAAGAGGGAGCATTGGGGGACTTTGACAAAACGGAGCAAGAACTGGCTATGGGTCAGAAAATCTCAGAACCCTTGAGGAATATCCAAGCAGCCCCAGGTTGAGACCCTGAGATTGCAACCAAGTGTCAATATGAACAAACATGCTGGAATGTACCCCATACAGGGGCTCAGTGAATACTCACAGTGTCATTAATTCTTGCCTGCCTAACCCTGGTGCCCGGCATCATGCCTAACATGTAATGGCCACTCAAAAGTTGCGTTCAATAACTGCCTGTGGGAGTCACCAGAATGAGTTCTAAACCCAGGTCTTAACTTTCTGTGTGACCCCAGAGAAATTCCTTCATCAGGCTGAGTCTTGGGAGTGGGGGGTGTCATCACTAGGAAGCAAAGTGTTGCATCTCAAGTGCACCTCCCAATCTGAAGTTCCACAGTTCCATGAATTAGGTGGCCAATGCAGGGGAGCTTGGGTATGGGTGAGAAACACCTGAGGGAAATTAGATAGAGCCTGAGGCAACCACCCATAAGGTCAGGACCAGCCAGAGGCATACTCCCCAGCAGATTTCATTCCACAGATCCACCGAGAGCCTTCCATGAGCCAGGTCCCTGCTAGGCCATGAGGATACAAAATGAACAAGACTCTAGTACCTGCTCACATGGTGCGGGCATCAGATTCATCAGAGTAGCTAGTGGTGAAACAACCCCTTGGAAAGTTGAGTTAAAATCCAAGTGGAAAGAAAATTTCAACATTGGATATTTAAAGGAATCAGAGCCTTTGTCAGACAAATGCTGAGTCAGTGGCAACAAGTCAGAGTTCCTACACAGATGGCCACTGTGGGGGCAGAGTCTCAGAAGGTGGACCACACCAACACTTCCTCACCACTCCACAATGAGCCTGCCAAACCTTGGCTCAATTCTCAATCTGTGGCCTTAATTTAAACAGTGTTTTTGAACATTCTTGGATCCTGGGACTGGCAGGGTCATTCAGCTCTGTTACCCACATAGTAAGTGACAGGCCAGTGTCCTCTGTCCAAGGGTCCTGGGGTGCAATCAGCATTGAAAAGATAGATGTTCACAAGGCACTACTGACACTGCAAACAGCCAGTGGCAGCAGGGGAAACAAGTCCCTGATGCATGTGAGCCATCATACTGCAGGTCACTGTAAGAGCAAGGAAGAAGAAATAGTGCAGTTATATTTCAAGTCTAAGGCAGAAAGTCCTCCCTCAAATTCTATGTTTGGATCTGTCTGACTATTACTCATAAAAATAGTTTTAAACCCAATATACTCAATTTACAACCCCAAACCTCTGGGAGAATCCAAGCTATTATGTCCAAACCCATTTATCATCTCCCTGGAGGATAATACATAAAGAGGCATCCAGTATGAGCTAAGGATTATGGGTGAGTGAATCATTCTGCCTGAGCATGAGTGATCCAGAGGTTTCTGAGGCCAGAGCGCCATGCAACCGTAAGATCCAGGTGCAACCAATTATCATCTGGAAAATTGGGAGCTCAGCAATACTACCAATGAGTTTTCTCTTGCACAAGCTTTATCCTTAAATCTTTATCTGAAAATCCTGTCCCTAGAACTCCCCAGAGCCTCTAAGTCTCCAAGAATAGTGTCCTAGAGTGATAGGAAATCCAAGAGCCTCAGCAATTTGCTATGTCCTGAATTGTTGCCTGCTCAGATGGATCTTTTGTTCAGGGTACTGCGAATTTCCTGACATTTTGCTACATAGCATTCCTTTTTCTTTGGTAAATATCCTCTTGGTAATTCTGGTTAAACCCTGCAGGAATATTTTACATATAATGTGTTGATTCCCTGTCACACTTACTTCAATCACTCAATCAATCAATTCACAGATATTGACTAAAGATTTCCTCCAATGCCCCATACACTATGCTAACTGGCGGGGACGGGGGAAAGGGGTGTACAACCAGTTGCCAGTCCAAGCCTGAAGGCAATTCCAGTCTATGATTATGTCTGTTTTGTTTGCTGTTGCTTTTTATACGAGGAGAACAGGAAATTTACCACTGGTTATAACTCAAGAAGACTACCTGCCCATTAATTCAATCAAAGTTTCACTATTCTGGCAATTTCATCTTACTTTGTATGTTGATTTTTGTGCCCATTAAGTGCACATTCTCTCATAGAATTCATTAAGACAATCTAGTGAGCAGTAGGTTTTGAATCAGGATGGAAAAAGAACACCCACACAGATTTTTGTTTCCGATTTCAAAAAGTTCTTAGAGAGGCCCACAGGTCTCCTACTTTAACCTTCCATGGGCCCATAGTGCCATTATCTTTGGCAGCAGCATCTATCAGCATCATTCTTCAATATCCAGGCCCAATATCCCTCCATGGATTCCCTCTGCACTCCCAGGCCTGTCAACCCATCTGTGTTATAACATTGATCACCTTAGATAACCCAGTGTCTATTTCTCCTTAAGACAGAAAGTTACTGACAGAAGGAATTCCTCCCATTATTCATCCTGGTATCCTAAACACTCCATTATTCAGTGTCCACTTTGAAAAGTAAATCTCTGGGTAGAGCCCAGGTTTCATAGGAGAAGGGAGAAACTGGTTCTCTTTCAAAACTAAGTTCAAATATCCAAGAGAAAGATTCAGGCCTAAAACCCCTGAAACAATGGCCCATAAAAGCTGACAGTCACAAGGTCATACAATCAAGAACCAAGGAGCTGGCCAGCGAAACTCCTTATAAACTGGAACTCAAGAGAGATTATTATTCACACTGCTTTTTGTATATATATTTTACTGATTTCAGAGAGGAAGGGAGAGGGAGAGATAGAAACATCAATGCTGAGAGAGAATCATGAATCAGCTGCCTCCTGCATGCCCCCTACTGGGATCGAGCCTGCAACCTGGGCATGTACCCCAACCGGGAATCGAACTGTGACCTCCTGGTTCATAGGTCAATGCTCAATTACTGAGCCACACTGACCGGGCTACACTGCTTTTTGGGAAGTGAATCTTTAATCTGGGTATTAATCAGAACTTGGCTCTACAATTCCATACTTTGCTATAGCCTGGCAAAAGTAAACCTTCTGTTTAAACTCAATCTTCATTTTCAATTACTCATTTCAGTTGTGTTCTCTGAAAGGGTAATTGATGTAGCACACATTTGAGTTTACTAAGGAAACCATTCAACCGCTTTGGAAGGGGCCAGAGCAAAGTGGCCAACAAAAATAATAAATGCAAACTCCAGCTTGTGGCTGTAGTCAGTCTCTCATCTTACAGCCCCCAATAGAGAAAGTTATGGCCTCGACAGAGGGTGTTCGTGGATTTAAACACAACCTTATAGCCAGTAAGCCTTAGTCCCTATGTATGTAGATTCATGGTGGCACAAAGTCATGTATACCTGAGCATGCGTTTCTCTCAGCTCCTTTTCTTTCCATTAGTCAATCACCCAAACTACAGGGAACTATTAACTCAATAAGCACAAATATTCACCTGGCTCAAGGTGCTCAAGTAGGCACCGTGGGAAATAGGGAAGAAGGATAAGACATAGCATTACTCTGCCTTCAAGAGCTCATAATCTAGAAGTATAGGCATACCTCATTTTATTCCACTTCACTTTATTGTGCTTTACAGATGTTGTGGTTTTTTTTTTAATCTTTATTGTTGAAAGTATTACATAGGTCCTCCTCCCCTCGGCCCATTACCTCTTCCAGCCTGCTCCCCTCCCCCCCAGGACCTCACCACCCCATTGTCTGTGTCCATGTGTTATGTATATATGCATACAAGTTCATTGGTTGATTTCTTTTTTTTTAAACGCTGTGGTTATGATATTTTATTTAATTTTTAATTTTTTATTGTTTAAAATATTACATATATTAGTACACATATCTCCTTTTTCCCCCCATTGACCTTCCCCCAGCCTCCCCTACCCCCTGTCGCATGCCCTCATCCCACACCCCCAGTGTCTTGTGTCTATTGGTGTGCTTATATGCATGTGTACAAGTCCTTTGGTTGATCTATTTCCCTCCCTCCCCAACACTCCCCAGCCTTCCCGCTGTAATTTGACAGTCTGTTCAGTGCTTTACTGTCTCTGTATCTATCTTTTTATTCATCAGGTTATAATGTTCTTTATTTTCCATAAATGAGTGAGATCATGTGGTATTTTTCTTTCATTGCCTGGCTTATTTCACTTAACATAATGCTCTCCAGGTCCATCCATGCTGCTGCAAATGGTAAGAATTCCTTCTTTTTCACCGCAGCATAGTATTCCATTGTGTAGACGTACCATCGTTTTCTAATCCACTCATCTGCTGATGGGCATTTAGGCTGTTTCCAAATCTTAGCTATGGTGAATTGTGCTGCTATGAACATAGGGGTGCATATATCCTTTTTGATTCGCGTTCCTAGTTTCTTGGGATATATTCCTAGAAGTGGGATGACTGGGTCAAATGGGAGTTCCATTTTTAGTTTTTTGAGGAAACTCCATACTGTTCTCCACAGTGGCTGCACCAGTCTGCATTCCCACCAGCAGTACACGAGGGTTCCTTTTTCTCCGCATCCTCGCCAGTACTTGTCGTTTGTTGATTTGTTGATGGTTGCCATTCTGACGATCATTAGTTGATTTCTTCCCACCCTCCCCTGCCTTCCCTCTGAGGTTCAACAGTCTGTTCATGCTTCTATGACTCTGGGTCTATTTTTGATCATCAGCTTATTGGGTTCATTAGAGTCCACATATGAATGAGATCATGTGATACATATCTTTCTCTGACTGGCTTATTTTGCTCAGCATAGTAGTATCCAGGTCCTGTCATGCTGTTGCAAATGGTAAGAGTTCTTTCTGTTTTATAGCTGCATAGTGTTCCATTGTGCAGATGTACCACAGTTTTTTAATCCACTCATCTGTTGATGGGCACTTAAGATGTTTCTAAATCTTAGCTATTGTAAATTTAGGGTGCATATATCCTTTCTGACTGGTGTTTCAGGATTCTTAGGATGTATTCTTAGAAGTGGGATCACTGGGTCAAATGGGAGTTCCACTTTTAATTTTTTGAGGAATCTCCATACTGTTTTCCACAGTGGCTGCATCAGTTTGCATTCCCACCAGCAGTGTACTAGGGTTCCCTTTCAGTCCCTCTTCTGAAGCGGGGGTGTCACTGGACGATGAACAGAATTTGAACAGACTAGATGGTTGGGGGAAAGCAGTCCAGGTGCAGGAAGCCGTAATACCAAGAAGTGGCAGAATGTCACTCAAGTTCTATAAAAACAGGTAATCTATTTTGGTCAGACTTTAGGAAACCAGGTGAGAAGGAATGTAAAATTAAGCTAGAAGCAAATTGTATAGTCCCCTGAGAACATCTGAGAACTTTCTAGTTAACTTTAGAGAGAACATGGAGCTGTTGCTCTCCATCTTTGAGTAGGAAAGTAAAATGATAAAAAATGGTACTAGCCTGGCTGTCATGGCTCAGTGGTTGAGCACCGACCTATGAACCAGGAGGTCACAATTTGATTCCTGGTCAGGGCACATGCCTGGGTTGTGGGCTCCATCCCCAGTAGGGGGGCGTGCAGGAGGCAGTTGATCCATGATTCTCATCATTGATGTTTCTATCTCTCTCTCCCTCTCCCTTCCTATCTGAAATCAATAGAAATATATTTTTTAAAATGGTACTAAAGTAAAATTGTACTTAAAAGATCAGAAGCTGGCAAAAGACAGTAGAGTGAGTTAGAATGACAGAGACTAAAAGTGAGACTGTTATAATAATACTAAAAAAAGAGAGGGGTGTATTTCAATTGTGAGGACCAGGGGTCCTCAAACTACGGCCCGCGGGCCACATGCGGCCCACCAAGGACATTTACCTGGCCCACCGGGTGCCGCTGCCTGTCGTGCTTAGCAGCCGACTTGTCCTGGGCCCGCAGTGTGCATAGGAATTTGTTCATAGTTTTTTTAAAAAACTATAGTCAGAGCCTCCAGCCGTCTGAGGGACAGTGAACTGGCCCCCTGTTTAAAAAGTCTGAGGACCCCTGGTGAGGACTGATGAGGTGGGAAGGTTTGAAGATGGTGCTTTAACAATGGTCTCCAGTGTCTCTTAGAGTGCACAAGACTGTGAAGTGAGAAGCAGTGTTATCAGTAAAGAAAATGCCAGATGAAAATGTCCTGCTCTCCCCAGCATTCCATTTTTTAATGTAGAGTAATTTTGTCAGCTGATTACATGTTTTAAAACCAAATAGAAATTTCTAGCCTAACCTGAGACTTTAATTGTATATCCTGAGCCAGGTGTTCTGTTCCTAATACATATCTCCAAATGTGGCATTTCAGAAGACTGCTTTGGCTGGTCTGGTATGGTATGGCATTTAGCAAACCTCACTCAGCTTTCCTGACTGGCCAACACACACTACATTAACCAGCTTTCTCCAGGTGTAAGATTCATGGAGTCTTTTAGTGGCCACATCACTCATTTCCACCTTCAGCCTTGCTGACAGAAGTAGGTGCAGTGATTCTCCAAAATCTCAGATGTAAATAAGGTTTCAAGAGTCCATTTAACAACAGAATCAAAACTCTTCCCCTTATGCATGTGCAAAACAATGCAGATAACTTGACTATGTGAACTTTCCACACATGTTATATATATATATATGTATTTACACTAGAGGCCTGGTGCACGAATTTGTGCACATTGAAAGGAAATTAATTAGAAGGTGGCTGGCAGGGCTAGGTGAGACAGTGTGCACATTGAAAGGAAATTAATTAGAAGGTGGCTGGCGGGGCTGAGACAGGCTGGACATGCCCTGGAGCCAATCTCCCACAGTCCCTCCCCTGGGGCTGCACTGGGGCTCAAAGGGTGTTTGCGGAGTGAGTGGGGTCTCTTCAGCAGGTGGGGTCCCTTGGCTTGGCCTATGGGGATCAAGCCAAAACCAGCAGTCTGACATCCCCTGAGTGATCCCAGAGTGTGAGAGGGCACTCTGCAAAGTTGCTGTGGCTCAGCAGCTCCTGTGTTGAGAGTCTGCCCCCTGGTGGTCAGTGTGTGTCATACCTACCAGCCAGTTGGCTGGTCACTTAGCCTTTTATACATATATACACTGAGTGGCCAGATTATTATGATCTCTGAACGCATAATAATTTGGCCACTCAGTGTGTGTGTGTGTGTGTGTGTGTGTGTGTGTGTGTATTAGAGGTCCGGTGCATGAATTCGTGCATGGGTGGGGTCCGGCCAGCCTGGCCAGGGGGAGGGGACATGGGCAGTTGGCTGGCCTGCCTGCTGGTCGAACTCCTGGTCGAGGGGACAATTTGCATATTAGCCTTTTATTATATAGGATATACACTGAGTGGCCAGATTATTATGCGTTCAGAGATCATCATCATCTGGCCACTCAGTGTATATATTGTGTCTTTGTTAGGCTGCAAAGAAGCCTAACCTTCTAGGAGTGGGAATGGGAAGGATTTACTCTAGCTTGGATACATTTGCTGTGAAATCGCAGTTGGTTATATAACTAGGTGGCTAATGGGTCCCTACATCCTCCACTCCCTCTTTCAGAGGTTCTTGACTGTGGGCCTCTTACCTTCTCTCTTACTGGAGACATGATGCCCATTTGCTAAGACGGTGCCTCAGAAGTGATCTTCAAAATCTTGCCCCCAGCACATAGGGTGATTTGCCTCAGGACATGCTGGCCTAGAGTATCTTCCCTCCCCAGCTTTCCAAAACTTTGGGAGTGAAACCCCCATCTTTGAATTCAATAGCCCCAGCCAAGCATATTTCCTGAGAGACCCTGTGGAGAGGAGCCAAGGAAGGGCTTTGAAAGGTTCTCCAATCGGTTTCTGCTCATGTGGAGTCTGAGCAGAGCCTGAGGGCAGGTGAGGAATCAGGATAGGGGGTTGCAAGGAGGAGAGCTGTAGCTTCTAGCAGGGGGAAGCCTGCCTGCTGGCCAGAGGAGCCAGGCCAGCCAGGGAGAGTGGTGAGTGCCCAGCCTGGCAAACCCATGATTCTGTGGGTGGCTGGGCCCTGGCATCAATCCACACTATACAAGGGTGGAAGCTGAGAGAAAACAGAGTAGAGGGCAGAGAAAGGGAGTGATGGCAGTCAGATGGAAAAAGAGAAGAGGCCCCTTGGCTGAGAAAGGCTCTACCAGATGTACAGGCAGCTCAAAGAAGCCTCCCAATTTAGAGTACAATGGCCTATAGCTAGTTTCTCAACTTCTCCCCCTGCTTCCCCTTTCCCTCCGGGTTCATTTTTAACCTGACTCCTGCTAAAGGGGATGGGACTGGCACTAGTGTGACACTGAGGATAAAGTCTCCTTTCCACTTTGCCCAGAATCAGTTCCTACCAAATGGCTTAAACTTGCAAGAGTCAGCTCAAAACACAAATGTTCCTCTTTATCACTTCATACATTTGTTTGACTCATTCATTTGGAGACGTGCTGAGAATTTCCAGCAGCCATTCCTACATCTCCCAAGCACATATCTGGGGAAACCCTGTCCCCGCCTCCCCATCCCCCATGAGATCCTTCATCTATAACTCAGTAGGTTTGTTTCTCAGACCCCAGATTTAAACTGCCCACTGTGTGGATCGAAAAGCCAAATATTGGCATGCCCTATCTACATCAACCACTTTCTCAGGGATTTCTTCTCAGTTTCATGGACACAAGGGTGCATCCATGTTGCCCTGCTCCCTTGAAACTCTGCTAACCTAAGACTCCCAGATGAAGGAATAAGCTTGACGTTTTTATTTTTTATTCTATTTTAAAAAATATTTTTATTCATTTCAGAGAGGCAGGAAGAGGGAGAGAGAGAGAAACATCAATGATGAGAATCACTGATTGGCTGCCTCCTGTTTGCCCCTTACTGGGGATCGAACCTGAAACCTGTGCATGTTCCCTGATCCGGAATTGAACTGTGACCTCCTGGTTCATAGGTCAATGATCAACCACTGAGCCATGCCCCTTGGGCAAGCTTTAGGTTTTTAAGAGGCATCTCTAAAGAAGGTTTTGCCATCCAGCCAGCATGTTTCAGTTGTTGAGTGCCGACTTATGAACCGGAAGGTCACAGTTCAATTCCCGGTCAGGGCACATGCCCAGGTTTCAGGCTCGATCCCCAGTAGGGGGTGTGCAGGAGGCAGCGGATTAGTGATTTTCTCTCATCATTGATGTTTCTATCTCTCTCCCTCTCCCTCTCTGAAATCAATAAAAATATATTTAAAAAAATAAAGGTTTTCCCAATACCAGGAGAACTCTAATAAATACCAGTTTCCTTTAGAATCTACAGACCACCCCCTCAAGAAGCTACACCCTCTTTTCCTGGGGATAACGGAGTGCATGCCACATGTCACCACGCTCAGTGGGCACCTCTCTCCCAGAGGCTCAGACTTTCTCAGAATCTCCAGCTAGAGGGGTTGGGGGCAGCAGGCAAGGCCCTGCTTATGCTGTCTGAAAGAGTCCGGAAGTGACCCAGCATACAGCTTCAGGGGATGGCCTAAGACCTCTGTGGGAGGGGGGAGGGGGTCCTTTCAGGACTACCTGCCAAACCGCTGAGACCAGGCCCTGAGCAACCCTGTGTAAGGAGTCAAAATTCTGGGTAGTGAGAAACTGATAGTGGGGAAGGGCACGTAATAAGAATAGAGCCACTGTTGTCTAACAATTATTTACCACATACTCACTATAGATGAGAGGTTTTCTTACAGACCCTGGGACACTGGAGGATGAAATGAGGCTGTAAAAAGATAAGATGCCTCCATAGGTCCATGACTCAGTAAGGAAATACCTTTGAGAACAGACCAAGGACAGGACACACTTTGATTTGGTGGCTGCGCCTGGACCCTGACCCCCTCCGGGAGTTTTTCTCAGGAATGCTGACTGTCCTCTGGTCCCAGGAACAGGCTGAGCTGTTTGTAACATCACAGATTAGCCACCTTGTTGCTGGGCTTTGAGCTCCTGAAGGCCTGACTGCAGACCCTCCCTTCCCCTTTCCTTGTTACACTGCAGCTCGCAGCTGCACGTAGCTGTCTTCTCCCTCGTGTGTATATAACCAGCCAGCTGGCAAGGGAGTCAGAGCAGATTCTTGTGGGTGACCTGCTGCTCTCCCCCTGCTGCCCGCAGGATTGGAATAAACGCTCATATAGGATTCAACCCTGTCTCTGCTGAATTGGCTCATGTAGTGACAGGCAGCGCGGACCCATTGGCTGTCTGGCTACAAAAAGAGCCCGCACCCAAACTTCTCAGAGTCGCCTTCTGCTCCGATATGGTTCTGCTTGGACCCCTGGAACCCCAGACACAGAGGGGACTCGGGATCCCAGCCCCACTGGATGCCCGGCGAGGGTCTGGCAATCGTGCCCAAACCGGAGGCTGCCTCCGCCTCCTCCCCTCCCAGGGCGCCGAGAAAGGCTTCCGACACAAACAAAGGGCACCCTCTGCACCTCCCTCCGTCCCCTCCTCAGCGGAGGGGAGGTTACCCCTGCCCTACCTGGGAAGCCGAGGGTTAGCGAGATTGGAAACAGCAGCAGCAGCAGCAGCAGCAGCAGCAGCGCGGGGCCCCTCATGGTGCTCCAGCCCTCAGCTCCGCTCCGCAGCGCCGCGCGCTTCCCTGACGGAGAAGGACCCGACCAAGGGGCTGAGCTGCAAAACTCCTCCTCTCCTCTTTCCCTCCCTCAGTCTTGGGGCCTGCCCTCCTTCCTCGGCCTCCATGGAATGCTGGCGCCGTTTGGGGCTCCCACCCACCCTCTTCTTCAGGGCCAAGCGCTTCTTTTGACGACCCCCCCCCCCCCCCGCCCCCCGCCCCAGGACCAGAGCAGGCCAGGGATATCTTTCTGTTCTCCAAGTTCGAGCCTTCTCACCTGAATACACACAGGTGGACCAACTGCCTCCCACAGCAAGGGTCCCCAGCACAATGTCATCAATGTAGGAAGCTGCAGGAGTCTCATAGAAAGAGAAGGGGCAGCCCTAGCGGGTTTGGCTCAGTGAATGGAGTGTTGGCCTGTGGACTGAAGGGTCTTGGGTTCAATTCTGGTCAGGACACATGCCGAGGTTGTGGGCTCGGTCCCCAGTGTGGGGTGTGCAGGAGGCAGCTGATCCATGATTCTCTGTCATCATTGATGTTTCTATTTCTTTTTTTTATTATTATTGTCTGAAGTATTACAAATAGTAGTACATATGTCTCCTTTTTTTCCCCATTGACCTCCCCCCAGCCTCCCCTACCCCCCAGTACATGTCTTTACCTGCCCCACCCCCCAGTGTCTTGTAGCCATTGGTTATGCTTATATGCATGCGTACAAGTCCTTCGGTTGATCTCTTACAGCCGCCCCCCCCCCCAACCTCCCCTGCCTTCCCACTGTAGTTTGACAGTCTGTTCAATGCTTCTTTGCCTCTGTATCTATTTTTCCCCCATTTCTTTCCTTTAAAAAATCTTGCCTCTGCAGACTAGAAATAAACATAATAACAAAATGTTTGAGTCCCAATTTCAATGTCCAACAGTTCTGAGTCCCCGTTTCAATGTCAAACAGTTCCTTAAGTGTACATGTCAGCAATGATATCTGGATGGTGGGCACATGGTGGCAATGCAGGTCCAACCCTCTCTGGTTTGGTCCTGGGCAACCTGCCGTGACGCACAGCTGCTGACTGCTAGCGTGGCAAGGCGTCGTCAGTATCTTCCATCTCTGGACTGTTTCTCCTCTTGTCTTCGTGGTTGGAGCAGACCTGTCAATTCCTCTCTGTTGCAGGAATCCACATGGTCTTGGAGTTGTTTTCTGAAAATATACAAACATATTCTCGACCAAAAGTTAATAAAGGAATCTTTTCTATATAATTGATTTGGGATCCTTTTTATTTTTGCCCAAACGATTTTCCTTTGTCTTATTTAGACACCATGTGTGTTTTTCATGATGTTTCTATTTCTCCCTCTCCCTCCCCCTTCCTCTACAAGGGGAAAGCCTTCACCAGAGCCTTATCTCACCTCGGGGAGGACGTTTTCCTTACTAGTCTTGATGATAAATTCCCAGAAAAACATCATTTGGGGAACTAGTTTTGGAGAGGGGCTTCCAACAACAGACACTCCAAATCTTGGTCATAGGTGTGGTTACATGAATCAGGCTGGGTCAATAGAACTTTCCCCGCAAGGTACTGTCATTAGAGGGATGAGAGTAGGTTCCATGCAGTCCAATCAGAGGTTTGCTCAGAGATTTTTAAAACAGAATCTGGTTGAAAGAATCCTCTTAAGTTTCTTCTTTGGTTAGGCATTGTATAAATGTGACCTAAGAAATGCTAGTTTTGTTTTGGGCTCAGAACAAGAGAAGACTCTGCAATATGTCTAGGCTTCTGTGCAAGCTGCTTTGCCACCTGGGCCATGTGATCTAGGGTGGTCACCAACTGGTGGTCCATGAGGTCCAAAAGATTGGCGATGCTGGTTTAAGGAAACCTTTGGAGCAGCGATCGCCAACCAAATGGTGCTCAAATGTCAGTGGCAGGCAGAGATGCATTTTTATAAAATTGTCTATTTTTTTTCTTTGTTCTTGAGAGTATTGCAGATGTCCCCCCTTTTATTCTCCCTTGACCCCTACCACTCAGTTCCCTCCCTGTCTCAGGCCTTCACCACACCATTGTCTGTGTCCATGGGCAATGCATATATGCATATAAATTCTTTGGTTAATCTTTTCTCACCACCCTCTCCCCCTCCCTCTGATGTTTTTAAAATAAATCTTTAATCAGATTATTACAGTTGTTCCCCCTTTTCCCCCCCATAGCTCCCCTCCACCCAGTTCCCACCCTACCCCATGCACTTAGCCTCCCCATTGTCCTCGTCCATAGGTGTACGATTTTTGTTCAATCTCTTCCTGCACCCCCCACACCCCCTTCCCCCGGAGACTTCTCAGTCCACTCCCTTTCTATGCCCCTGATTCTATTATATTCACCAGATTATTCTGTTCTTCAGATTTTTTATTCACTTGATTTTTAGATTCACTTGTTGAGAGATATGTATTTGTTGTCCATAATTTTTATCTTTACCTTTTTCTTCTTCTTCCTCTTCTTAAAGAATACCCTTCAGCATTTCATATAATACTGGTTTGGTGGTGATGAACTCTAGTTTTTTCTTGTCTGTGAAGCTCTTTATCTGCCCTTTAATTCTGAATGATAGCTTTGCTGGGTAGAGTAATCTTGATCGTAGGTTCTTGCTATTCATCACTTTGAATATTTCTTGCCACTCCCTTCTGGCCTGCATAATTTCTGTTGAGAAATCAGTTGACAATCGTATGGGTACTCTCCTGTAGGTAACTGTTTTTCTCTTGCTTCTTTTAAGATTCTTTGTCTTTTGCCCTTGGCATTTTAATTATGATGTGTCTTGGTGTGGTCCTCTTTAGATTCCTCTTGTTTGGGATTCTCTGTGCTTCCTGGACTTGTAAGTCTATTTCTTTCACCAGGTGGGGGAAGTTTTCGGTCATTATTTCTTTAAATAGGTTTTCAGTATCTTGCTCTCTCTCTTTTTCTGGCACCCCCATAATTCGGATGTTGGTACGCTTGAAGTGTCCCAGAGGCTCCTTACACTATCTTCATATTTTTGGATTCTTTTTTCTTTTTGCTTCTCCGGTTGGGTGTTTTTTGCTTCTTTGTATTTCAAATCTTTGACTTCATTCTTGCGATCCTCTAGTCTGCTGTTGGATATCTGTATATTATTCTTTATTTCAGTGAGTGTATGCTTAATTTCTAGTTGGTCCTTTTTCATATTCTCTAGGGTCTCACTAAATTTATTGGCCCTTTCTAGAAAATTCTTGAAAAACCTTATAATGGTGGTTTTGAACTCTATATCCAGTCATTCGCTTTCCTCCATTTCTCTCATTTGTGACCTGTTTCTTTGTCTCCGCATTTTGGTTGCTTCCCTGTGTTTGTCTCTATGTATTGGGTAGAGCTGCTGTCTCCTTGAGTTTGTAGAATGGCCTTGTGTAGTAGGTGTCTGATAGGGCCCAGAGGCTCAGCCTCCCCAGTCACCTGAGCTGGGCCCTGTAGGTGCACCGCCTCTGTGGGGGCTGTGTGCACAGTTCTGTTGTAGTTAAGCCTTGATTGCTGTTGGTACACTGGGAGGAATTGACCACCTGTGACTACACTGGAAGATCTGCTGTGCAGGAGACACCCTTATGGGGCAGGCCTTGCTTCAGTGGGTCTTTGGTGCTCACTGAGTCTGCCCCTTGAGTGTGTCTCTTATGGATGTGAAGAGTTGTAATCCGGTATGGTCTCACAGTGACCACTGGGTACACTGGCTCTTGTATCTCCAAGGAGGTGCAAGGTCAGCCACTGTCTGGGGCCACCCAGCAGGAGCTACAGAGAAATCTGCAGATTCCTCCTCTTTGTTTGGGGTTTGGAGGTGCCCAGATGAG
This sequence comes from Plecotus auritus, assembly GCF_963455305.1. NCBI lineage: Eukaryota > Metazoa > Chordata > Mammalia > Chiroptera > Vespertilionidae > Plecotus > Plecotus auritus. The sequence continues at coordinate 146,031,560 of NC_137784.1, read as the reverse complement.
GCCCAGCTGTGAAGCAAGGCCGGCTGCTGCTGCCAGGCAGTGGGCCCTCTTTTGGAATCTCTGAGGCTCTCTGACTCAGCAGCAGTTTGTTTTAGGCAAAAGGACAGGCCATTCATATTCAAAAGCCTCTGCTCACAGCTTGGGTGGGGTTGTAAATTGGGTAGGGTGGGGTCTCTGGGAATCACCAGGGCAAAGCAAACAACAATGGCTGCCCTGAACCAGAGAAGTCCCAGGTTCTCAGAGTCCTGCGCCCCCATGCAGGAACAATGATTGCTGCGAGCATCTCTAAGAGTAAGCCGCCCTCACATTCTTGTCCCAATGCCAGACAGTCCAGTGTCACCTTGTATGACTCTGGGTCCCCCAGAGTCTAGCCTGGAACTGGAGTTCAGAGCAAGTGGAAGCTTGTATCTCCCGGTTTAAAGAGCAGCATACCCAGGTGCCAGCACTTTCCGGGCCTCCGCACCTCTTACCCGTCTCAATGCCCTTTCTTCACCTCTCTAGTTGTGGAACTTCCACTCAGCCAGCTTTCCCGCAGTTCTGGGTGGTAGCTGTTCTGCCAGTTAGTTGTGGTTTTGATGTGGTTGTGAGAGGCAGCAAGTATAAGTGATTACCTATGCCGCCATCTTGGTTTCTCCTGATTTTTGAAGTCTTTGGCAAAATCCTATAGGTGAAGGAAAACCTGACCCTTAGAATTTTGTAGCCAATCTCTTCCATCCTTTGTGAGTAATGACTCTCCTTTAAAGAAACACTTTTGGCTTGCCACTGGACCTTAATAGAAGAAACACTTAATCATTGGCCACCACGTTGCCATGTAACCTGGGCTGTCCATCATAAACTGAGTATTTTCTAACAGGCTGAGCCATAAAGTTGGGTGTGCCTAGTGGCACTCCATCACCAAATGGAAGGTATAGACATGTAATCAGGATTGAGCAAGTCTTGAAGACACAAGTAAGTTGTATTAGGAAACGGCCCAAATGCCCGTGGCCTCTATTTCTGCCACATTGCCTTCTCTCTTCCAGCCTAGAACTCTGTCCTGATGGAGCATTCCCTATGATCAATTGACTGAGGAAGAAGAACCTAGGCCTAGTTTATAGATAGCTCTGCATGGCATGTAGATACCACCTGAAAGTAGAGCTCTATCCTATGAGAGCTCTGAAGGACAGCAGTGAGGGGAAACCCTCCCAGTAGGCAAGACTTTGAGTGCTCTACCTGGTTACTTGAACAGACACATTGGATATAGGTTTTCCTTCTCTGTCCATATGCTTCTACCAAAATTACTATTCATAGTCTTACAGAATCCCTTATCCACCATCATGGTATTCCACACAACATTGCTTCCAATCAATGAACTCTCTTCACAGCAAATAAAGTGAAGCAAAGGGCCCATGGTCATGGAATCCACATTCCCCATCATCCTGACACAAGTTAATAGAAGTGGAATGGCCTTTTGAAGACATAGTTATGACACCAGCTAAAGGGCAACACCTAATGGGACTGGGCAAAGTCTTCCTGGATGCTATATATGCTGAATCAGCATTAGATATATAGTGCTGCTTCTCTCATAGACAATATTCATAAATCTGTGAGTATAATGGTTCACTATAACATCAAGTGATCTATTAGCAAAATGTTCCTTCATATTCCTGTGATACATAGGCTCTGCTGGTGTAGAGGTCTTTGTTCCAAAGGTAGGGATGCTTTCATGAGGGACCCAATCATGATTCCACTGAAATGGAAGTTGAAACACTGCTGCATGGACATCTGTGCCACTGAATGAACAGGTGGAGAAGGGGCTACTGTTTGGCTAGGGTGATTAATTCTGACTATGAAGAGGAATAATGCCGCTACTATCACACAATGGGGGTAAGAATGATAACATCTGGAAAGCAGGAAATCTTCAAGGGTGCCTCTTAACAGTCCCATGTCCTAGAGTTAAAGTCAACAGAAAATTATAAGAACCAAACTCAGGCAGGGCTGCTAATATCCCAGAACCTTCAACAATGAAAATTAGTGCCCTAGCTGGCTTTGCTCAGTGGATAGAGTGTCAGCCTGAGGACTGAAGGGTCCCAGATTTGATTCCAGCCAGGGGCACATGCCTGGGTTGCAGGCTCGATCCCCAGTAAGGGACGTGCAGGAGGCAGCCGATCAATGATTCTCTCTCATCATTGGTGTTTCTATCTCTCTCTCCTTCTCCCTTCCTCTCTGACATCAATAAAGAAAATGTTTTTAAAAAAGAATGAAAATTCTCCACCAAGCAAAGAACCATGACCATTAGCTGAGGAACCTGCTGACAGAAAAAAGAATATGGAATGGGATATTACTTGGCCAGAAAAAAAGAACAAAATCTTACCATTTGCAAAAGCATGGATTGACCTAGAGGGTATTATGCTAAGTGAAATAAGTCAGTCAGAAAAAGGCAAATACCATATGATTTTACTTATATATGGAATCTAAAAAACAATATAAATGAAAAAACAAAACAGAAACCAAGAACATACTGATGGTTGCCAGAGGGGAGGGGGGGTTGGTGAAGAGATTGATAAGTATAGATTGGTAGTTACAAAATAGTTATGATGTACAATAGTAAGGTACATCACAGAAATTTAGTTAATAATATTATAATAACTCTGTATGGTGCCAGGTGGGTACTAGATATATCAGGAAGGACCACTTTGTAAAGAATATGATTGTCTAACCACTATGCTGCACACCTGAAACTAATACAAAAGATATTTAATATAAAGTGTAATTGAAAAAATTAAAAAATTAAAAAAGTATATGTAATGGTAGACTATGAGAAGGTATTATAAATATCAGCTATGATCATGTGACCATTGCAGAGACAAAGCCTGTAATAGTTATGAACATTTTTTCTAGTTTTAATCCAATCTAATAAAAGAGTTATATGCAAATTGACTGTCACTCCAAGATACAAGATGGCCACCACCATGTAGTCAAAGATGGCTACCCCCATGTGGACACAAGTTGGCCGCCACAAGATGGCCTGCAGGGGAGGGCAGTTGTGGGCAGTTAGGGGTGACCAGGCCAGCAGAGGAGGGCAGTTGGGGGTGACCAGGCCTGCAGGGGAGGACAGTTAGGATGACCAGACTGGCAGGGGAAGGCAGTTAGGGGTGACCAGGCCAGCAGGGGAGGGCAGTTAGGGGCAATCGGGCCTGCTGGGAGCAGTTAGGCGTTGATCAGGCTGGCAGGGGAGTGGTTAGGGGGTGATCAGGTTGGCAGGCAGAAGCTGTTAGGGGCAATCAGGAAGGCAGGCAAGTGAGCAGTTGGGAGCCAGCAGTCCTGGATTGTGAGAGGGATGTCTGTCTGTCCGTTAGGCAGTCTGACAGCCTAAATGGGCGAATGAACATCCCTCAAGGGGTCCCAGATTGGAGAGGGTGCAGATTGGGCTGAGGGACACCCCCCCCCCCATGCACGAATTTCGTGCACCACCCTCTAGTACAAATATATTTATACTAGAGGCCTGGTGCACAAAATTTATGCAAGGGTTGGGTTCCTAGGCCTGGCTAGCGATCAGGGCCGATAGGGTTCTCTGCCTCCCCACCCCTCCTTCCCTTGCCACCAATCGGGGCCTGCTGGCCAGGGGGAGGGTCTGTGGGAGGTTTTGATACCCAGTTTTGGAATGTGCAGGAGGCAGCCAATCAATGATTCTCTATCATCAGTGATGATTCTGTCTCTATTTCCCTCTCTGAAATCAATCAAATATATAATTTTAAAATGCAAGGTTTTTAGAGGAAGAAAGGTAGGGCAAGGGAGCTATTGACAGGGGGGCATTTGAGATCTTTCTCACATTTCAAATAGGATAACATAAGGTGGTCCTCAGGGGGTGACAGGTGAGGAGTGGCAGTGGGTGGAGCAGGGCACTGCGGGCTGAGGAACGGGCTTTAATGACTGGGAATGTCTGTGACAGTGACACTGAATGTGTGTTGGAACCATCGCTGGGATAATTCATCCCCAAGAGGTTTTGATTCCAGACGGGAGGAGAAACAGGAAGATTCGCGGGCCTTTCTTAGCCTAGAAGGTGACATGGGCAGCAGGATCAGACTGTCCTACTTCCCTACAAATGTAAACAATGTAACTGGACATGGATATCAGTCACATGGCCAAATCAATGGCCAGCCAGCCCTGGTAGCTGTGTCCTGCCACTCTTTGGCTGTGTTGCAGTGCTATTGGCCAGGGAGGCTGAAGCCACGCCCTTGAGCACATGTAGTATACAAAGGGGTGGGCAGGAAGCTGGAAGCTGGAAGCTGGAGCTGATGCAAAACGGCCCAGCAGCGCTGTGTCCACCATGGAGCAAGATGGGGAGCAGCTGTTGGCCCAACCAGCTTTGGAGTTGGAGGGGCTGTGCTTCCTGCATGTCACCGGTGAGTCGCTGCTAGCCGCAGGACCAAGGGGCAGCAGAATGTAGGCCATGCCAAGGTCGGTGTGTGGTCCTTTGCAATGAACCAGCTGGGCCAGGCGGGGCCTGGGGAGGCTTTTCCCTCCTGGAGCCACTCTTCCCAGGGTGGCGGCATCCAGCCACTTTTTTTTTTCATTTTTTTTATTGGAAAGCAAGCTCTGGGCTTGCTGTTCCTGGGATCCCTGGGCCATAGCGTGCACCTCCAGGCCTTGCTGCAACCCCTCCCTCTTCTCCTGAGTTGAGCATTAGCCTTGCCTACACCCTCTCACAATTTGGCACCCCTCGGAGGATGTAGCAGTCCACCAAGCAGCAGGTGGCCAGGTAGGAACCCGAACCGGGGCCAGGTGCCACGCAGTTCATGCTCATCCTGGCCCCTGCACCTGCTGCCGCCACTTGGTAGTGCTGCCGTGGCTCACCAGCCATATGCCCGGCTTCTGGTTGAGTGGAGCTCCCCATGTGGGAGCACACTGACCACCAGGGGGAAGCTCCTGCATTGAGCGTCTGCCCCCTGGAGGTTAGTGTGCATCATAGTGACTGGTCAACCAGTAGTTCTGATAGTTCTGGTCATTCTGCTGTAGCAGTCACTGGGCATATATATCAGAAATTTTTTTCTTTTCTCCTACCTTTGTCATCTACTAGAGGCCCAGTACATGAATTTGTGCATGGGTGGGGTTCCCTCAGCCTTCCTGGTGATCGGAGCCGATTGGGATCATCTCACCCAGTCCCTATCGGGCCAATCGGGGCCCACCGACTGGGGGGAGGGACCGCAGGAGGTTGGCCGACAGTGGGAGGTTAGCTGTGGGAGTGCACTGACCACCAGGGAGCAGATACTGCTTTGAGCATCTGGTGGTCTGTGCGCATCATCTGGTGGTCAGTGAGCATCATAGTGACCATTCAACTGGTCATTTGGTCAACCGGTCATAACAATCACTTAGGCTTTTATATATATAGATCTGAGATATCTTAATAATACTTAACTTTACACTGAGTGGCCAGATTATTATGATCTCTGAACACATAATAATTTGGCCACTCAGTGTATATCTCAGTTAGAAGATAGCAAAGGAACTGTGTGAATCATCTTGGAAAAGAATGAACATTATGCAAGGATAAAAAAGGAATTTGCATTCTCTTCTGGGGAAAAGGTTAGCATTTTTTGACTTGTATGCAGGATAGTTGTATCATGTTAGGCAGAACTTTGATGTTGTCTTTATTCAGAGATTAAGTATACTTTAAGGAGATGAGTATGGATGCCAAATCGGCTAGGGGTGGATTTTAATGGCTTTATAATGTGTCAACTTGGCTAGACTAAGGTATATTTCCCAGAATTCATTCTCTTGTTTGTTTTCAGTTAAAATCAGTCACAGTGATTCTTGGGAGATTTGGAGGCTGGAAGGGAAGCAGTGGCCATTTTGTAGCTCACATATGGTGCAGATTTGCTGACTTATCTCATTGGTATGAAGCAGTAATTGGGCCTGCAAGTGCTCTATCTTCCCCTGATCTTCCTTTGGTTACTTCAACTTGTAGGCCAGGTGTGTGTGTTTAGCAGTTGTGACAAAGAGACCCACTTGTGCTGAATATGCTCATCACCAACGTCTGTGGCAACAAGCACTAATATGAGTTCCAGTCTTACCCATGGGGCTCCAGCTCATGCTTGTTGGTTCCAGCCTGCTCTTGGTCTCCCCCCTCCAATTTACATCTTTCCTTCCCTACTGCCTAACCCATGAACTTCAAGCTCCAGTATTAGACTCAGAGACAACAGCCATACAAACTACTTAGCAATCTCCCACAGTTGCATAAGAGCAATTACCAATAACAAATGCATATTGGCCTTATGCAGTATATATCTTCTACTGATTTTGCTGCTCTGGTAGAACTTGGACTGATACAGGCAAGGAGCCAGTATGGGGCTACCATGAGTTTAGTTTTGAACATGTAAAGATTGTGATGCAGGTGAAACAACAATGTAGAAGATGCCTAGTGTTAAAAAATTTTTGAAATTCACTAGATAAGATGAAGAGAGGGGTATAGATTTGAAATGCTTGCATGGAGGTAAAAGCTGAAGCCATTGCAGTGGATGAGATCATTGAGGACACTGAAGAAAAGGGGAGGAAAAAAAGGATATACAACTCAAACAGGGAAAAGTGAAGGAAGCCATAACAAACATCAGATTCTGGATCTTGACAAGGGGATATTAGAGTCTGAAGGGCGTTTTTTGTTTTTGTTTGTTTTGCCAGATAAAACCCGTGTAAATATATACAAGGGACCTTGACCCAGGACCAAGTGAGAACACATCGGTTAGATCCTGTGACAAAATCTATTTTCTATAGGATTGAGCCCAAAACTTCAAAGCCCTAACCTTGGCTTGTAATGTGGTTTGTGGCACTAAGCTCATAACCTAACAGAAGAACAGAGAAGCAGGAATCCAGGACACTTCTGGGGCAGGAATACCTTACGGTGGTAATGAAGGAACAATTTGTGTCCCACAGGCTGTACATTTGAAAAGGAGTGTAACTAGCATTGGACTGGGACTTTGTGCATAAAAACTATCCTCACAGCCCTGTTCAGTGTTTCTCAGTGGTTAGAGCATTGGTTCACCCACTAAAGTGTCACGGGTTTGATTCTTGGTCTAGGGCACGTACCTGGATAGTGGGTTGGCTCCCCACTTACCAGTCAGGGTGAGTGCAGGAGGCAACTGATCAGTGTGTCTCTCTCACATAGATGTTCCTCTCTGTCTCTATCTCTCCCCCATTTCTTCAATTCTCTCTGAAAAGCAATGGAAAAAAATATCCTTGGGTGAGGACTAACCAAAAAATAAACTATCCTCAGACACATGCCTCTGTCGAACTATAATGATGTTGATTTCCCAAAGAAGACCCCAGTCCTCCATCCAGTGAGGTCCCCTCAGGGCCCTGCAGAGGTAGTTCTGGCCCTTTCTCCCTTTATTTCCAACAAGATTTCTAGGCTGCCAACTTTGAAGATGGTGCAACTGACACCCTAGATAAGGCTGCATTCATTGAACTGTCTCCCCACTCTTCTTAATCCTTGCTGATTCCGTTGATATTGGCACATCCTAGGGCCTCTGTCTTTTAGAATGCTGATTCATCCAGAAAGCATGTCCTGGAGGTAACAGCCTTGTTACATGTTTCAAGTCAAGGAAGGATGTGTTGGAGGAAAGAAAGCTTTCATTTACTCTCTTGTAAGCAACCCAAAGGTCAGCATCATTGTGAGGACTTAGACTGGAAAATTAGTCCTGGAGGCTAAATAGGGCTTCCAGTTGTAAGAAGTACAGTTAATACATATCCCCTGAATGTGTGTGCACCGAATAGGAAGCCTCTCCCTGTGGTTATACCCAGTCCCCTTTTTATCCTTTTCCTAAAGACCTCTCTTGAACCCTGAGTGTTTCTGGCTCATTGTGATGTCTTCAGGGAGGTCAGAGCACATGCAGAAACCCTGCTGTTTGCGCAGAGCTCTGAGGAATCCAGCCAAGTACAGAAACAAGCCAAGTTTAGAAACAATTAGTTAATAGTCCTTATTGGGTTGCATCTTGCTGTTAGTGATAACTAACCAAATGCTTCATTTAATCAAACCTTGGATTATTTTTGTTCCAAGAACTTTTCAAGCATCAGCCTTTCTCTGACCCTGGCAAGTAGCCAAAGAAAAGTTGATGCATGGAAAAGTTATGTTTTATACAAAGGCCCACAGAGTTGAACACATCCAAGCCGAATTGGGATTCTACAGTAATATTTTCAGTAGGCTGCTTAAAGCTTTCCTGTATTGCTCTGGTCCTTCTCTCTGCCTGAGTGGGTTAAATTTCTATTTGTCTGGACATACAAAATATAGGCACTTTCCCCATTTGCCTCATGCTCACTTCTCTTTAAATGAAGAATACACAGTGATGTGTCTCTTGAGTGTATGATCTGGTACAATGAAATCCAGTATTTGTTATATCTTACCCTCAAATGGATGCTATTGCATGATAGTCATGTTATATAGTTTTCCTCCAACTCTTTTTTTCCTTTCAAAAAAGTTGTCTAAACTCTCTGCCTCCATCAATCCACTCCAATCTGGGTCTGCCCACATTGTTCCTCTGAGATAATTCTTGCTCTCATGACCTGCATGTCATTCGCACCAACAGACACGTTAGTTATCATCTTTACACACTTCTCAGAAGCACTCAACACTAATGACTACCTGTTATTTCTAGTGACACAAACAATCTTTACATTCCAGGAGAGCACACTATCATGCGTCTGATCTCTCTGAATGCTGTCCAGTCTCTTTGGCCACCAATCAGTATCTGGGCAACCACTGAATGTTGAATTCCATGAGAATCTCCATACTCTCTTTAGATGATCTCATTCACACAGAGACATTTAATTACCAGCTAAACAATGAGAACTCATAAATCTGTATCTTTAGGCTCTTCTGTGTGTTCTTAACTCTACTATATAACTTCTCTTGATTGTTCAAATGCATTTCCAACTCCACATATAGTTAATAGATCCAGGACCTATAACCTGCAAACCTCTACTATTCTGTTTCTGTGATTGGTACCATTATTCATCCTTGACTCCTTCCTTCCACTCCATCCAACCCATCCCTATGTCCAGTTGATTTTCCTCCTTATCCTTCTTGAATTCTGTTATGTTGCTCCACCTTCATTACCACCCACTGGATTCCTATCAATAATTTTCTAAGTGGTATCCTGCATCCACTCCTCTCTCTCCTGCAACCTCAGTATACTCAACTTACGAAAGCCAAGCAAACTGTCACTCAGTAGCTTAAAACCCTTTGATTGATTACTGGTCTAGGAAGATAAAACAGTAAGATTTTGAGCATAGCATAAAGGTTTTGTTGATCTGCACTCTGTCTACCTATCCATCTTCAACTCTCACCACCCTTCCCGTCAGTCGCACCAATATTATTTTTGTTTGCACTCAGGGTCTTTGCACATACTCTTCCTTCTGCTTGCTTTTCCAACTTCTTATTCTAGGTAACATCTCCTTATTTTCAGATGTTACCTTGAATGACATTTCAGGAAAGCTCTCCCAGGCTCCATAGGGCTTTTTTCTTACTTGCATCCTAGCCAAGGAGGAGTAGTTCACACAACCAATAACAAGGCTTGGAAGACATATAAAGAATGTGAAAGGAGGCATAGGCACAAGAAAATACAAAATAAGTATCAATAAAACCCAGATCCTGGAAACATATGGATACAATGGTGACTTCTTTTTTTATTTTTTTTATTTTTATAGTAGCCACAATCTGCTTTTTGGCATGGCCAAATCAATTAGTTGGGACCAATATTCTGGCAAATACTTGAAGTTACTAATATGGTAGATATGTGTTTTGTGATAGTCCAACACCCCTTCCAAATGGTACCCCAATTTCTTTCTAGGGAACTACCTGTCGCTATTGTGAAAAATCTGCTGGTATGAGAGATTCAAATTGCTTGCTCTGCAACTCTGGCTACCCAATGGGTTTCAGGAAGTAACATCCATCTAATTCTTTCTACTTCTCCAAAACAGTGTAAGGCAGACACCTTTTCTTGGTCATTTGGACTTTAATCTAGAACAAGAGACAGAAAAATGACAAAATGGTTGAAGTTTTTATTTTTTTAAACTTGACAGCAGTGCCTTGACTGTTCCAGTAGTGCCCATTTCCCTGTGCACTCCACCCCCAACCAAAGCTGCCCTTCTTTTGCTTGTTTACAAATATTTTTCTTCTACTTTCCTGCCAATATTGTGCACTCCTAAAACCCAACACACTTTCCACAAATATTCGTCTCTCTCTTTAACAATAGAGCTCCCAGACTTTAGCTAGGCACTTAGAGTCCCAGATCAGGATAATATTTCAGCCTTTCTTGCAATTTGGTGTAGTCATAAGACTAAGTTCTGGTCATTGGATGTAAACAGAAGTAATGCATGTTATTTTCAATTTGTCTCCCTACAATGAAAGGTTGATGTGCTCTCCTGAGCCTTTCCCTTGGCTGGGTGATTATGAGACCGGGACTCAAGCCATGATGAGCCGTGAAATAAATGGAAGGCCCGTATTGAGGATTGCACAGCAGCTTCATTAATCTTGGACAGCATAGTTTTGATTGTGATCTGAGAGAGAAACATATACCTTGAATCAGCCAATTAATAGTGGGTCTATGTTGCGGCATCTTGGCATGAACCTGAATGATATAATTTTCAATATGTTATGATAAAACTGATCTGACATGCCTAAGAAATTAATGTTAATAATATGAAAATATGAATAAAATTCAAACTTTGTATGTTTTCATAGTCCAAATATTAGTGGACATGAAATATTTAAACAGAATTCTGCAGCCAAGAGAAGCCACTGCACACACTGGAATATTTATAGTGTAAGACAGGAAATGTCATAGTATTTGTGTTTCCATAAGGCTAAGGAACCATTTTCATCTTAGATCCAATCTAGAAATTATTTTTCCTGCCAAAGCATAACTTGGATAAAATCTCCTCCTTCACCAATGTGGAACAGAAACCATAGGAGGAGAAAACTGAATTTTCACTGGACAGAGAAACAGAGCCATAGCACAGAAAATGTGATCCTATTTCCAGAGTTGCACGATAAAAGCAATGGGCTTTTTGCAGAGTGTTAGAGAGGGCAAACCTGACTAGTAATATAGTTGCTACATGCCAGGATTCTAAGTAAACTTTGAGCAATCACTCATGTAAACATAATTTTTAATAAATTTTCCAAAAGACCCTATGGCACAGACATTTACTAATCATCAAATATCTATGTCCTCCCCTACATTAGTGAATTCAAAATTTGTTATTTATTATCAAAAGAAATTAGTTTTAAATTATTGTTTATCTTTCATGTGAAGTTTGGATCAAAGTTTTTTTCTCTATTGGCATATGAATGCATAATTGTTACAACGCCATTTGTTGAAATGACTGTTTTTTCTCCACCGCATTGCTTTTGCACCTTTGTCAGAAACCAATTGACCTTATACGTCTGAGCCTCTTTCTGGACTTTCTATTCTGTTTCATTTATCTGTTTGCCTACCTTTATGCCAATACTGCAGTGTCTTCATTAATCTAAGTTTTTAATAAATCTTGAGGTCAAGGAGTGTTATTCCCCAATATATGTTATTCTTTTTCAAAGTTATTTTTGCTCTTCTGGGTCCTTTGTATTTTCATATTCATTTTAGAATCAGTCTGTTAACTTCTATTTAAAAAGCCTACTGAGATTTTGATTTGGATTGAGTTTAATATATAAATTAGTTTGGGAAGAATCAGTATTTTGATAGTATGGAGTCTGATCCATGAACTTTAATTTCTCTCAACAACATTTTATTGTTTTTGATATTCAGATCTTGAAGAACTTTTGTTGTATTTATCTCTAAATATTCCATATTTTCAATGCTATTACAAATGGTACTATATTTCAATTTCCATTTTCAATTGTTTGTATAATATATAGGATAGAGAACTCAGTAGTTTAATTACTTTTTTATAGAATCCATTGAATTTTCTATATAGACAATCATTTCATCTCTAAATAGACACTATTATTTTTTTTCTTTCCAATCTAAATACATTTTATTTCCTTTACTTGCCTGATTGCACTGATAGAGCTTTAGCACAATATCAAATAGGAGTGGCAACAGTGGACACCATAATCTTAGAGGAAAAAATTCATTCACCATTAAGTATGATATCAGCTGCAATTCTTTTGTAAATAAATGTTCTTTATTGAGTTGAAAAAGTTTCTTCATAGTCTCAGTTTGCTGAAAAATTTTACCAGGCGTGGATGTTGAATTTTGTCAAATACCTTTTCTTTTGATATTATTATATAATTTTTCTTAAGTCTGTTAATGTGGTGAAATACATTGATTTAATTTTGAATGTTAAAACTAGTTTTTATTCCTATGATAAACTCCATTTGGTGATTTTTTAAAATATATTTTAAAAATTTGCCGAAACCGGTTTGGCTCAGTGGATAGAGCGTCGGCCTGTGGACTGAAGGGTCCCAGGTTCGATTTCGGTCAAGGGCATGTACCTTGGTTGCGGGCACATCCGCAGTGGGAGGTGTGCAGGAGGCAGCTGATCGATGTTTCTCTCTCATCAATGTTTCTAGCTTTCTATCCCTCTCCTTTCCTCTCTGTAAAATATCAATAAAATATATTTAAAATATATATATATATATATTTTAAAAATTGATTTTAGGGAGAAAGGGAGAGGGAGAGATAGAAACATCAATGACGAAGGAGAATCATTGATTGGCTGCCTCTGCATGCCCTCCACTGGGGATTGAGCCCACAACCTGGGCATGTGCCCTTGACTGCAATCTAACCCGGGACTCTTCAGTCCACAGGCTGACACTCTATACACTGAGCCAAACCAGCTAGGGCTCCATTTAGTCATTTATTCCTATGATAAAGTTAATATTATACTTTATTAGAGGCCTGATGCACAAAAAATTTTGCACAGTGGGGGGTATGTGTCCCTCAGCCCAGCCTGCGTCCTCTCGCAGTCCAGGATCCTCGGGGGATGTCCGACTGCTGGCTTGTGGATGGATGGCCTTCTGCTGCACAGCCTGGTGCTTGAACTTCAGCAGCTGCTGCATGTGCACGGGCTGGGCCACCACCGTCTGTCCTGTGAACACCATCGAGTGGGTGAGTCAAGCGCGGAGGCAGGCTCACCCTGAGTTCCCTGCGCTTCCCTGAGTCACTGAGTTGTTCAGACTGACTGCCTTCTACAGAGAACGGCACTGGGATCGGGCCTAAGCCAGCAGTCGGACATCCCTCTCGCAGTCTGGGACCCCTCGGGGGATGTAGCAGTGTGCCAAGCGGAAGGCAGCCAGGAAGGATCCCAAATTGGGCCAGGCGCCACACTGCTCATGCTCATCCTGGCCCACTGCTCCTGCTGCTGCCGCTCTGTAGTGCTGCCCTGGAGTCAGGAGAGGCTCCCACCGTGGCAGCTGCGCTTGCCAGCTGTGAGCCCAGCTTCTGGCTGAGCAGAGCTCCCCCTTTGGGAGTGCACTGACCACCAGGGGCACCTCCTGCATTGAGCGTTTGTCCTCTGGTGGTCAGTGCACATCATAGTGACCAGTTGTTCCACTGTAATGGTTGCTTAGGCTTTTATATATATACTAGAGGCCCATTGCATGATATTTGTGCAAGAATAGGCCTTCCTTCCCCTAGCTTCACTCCCAGCCGCCCGGGAGCTGGCAAGTCCTCACTTCTGTCCAGAGCACCACTCCTATAGCTCCCTCCACCGCCCCACTGCTCCCTCATAGCAGGCGACCTGCCCCTCCTGGCCACTCCACGCCTGCATATGCAAATTAACCCCCCATCTTTGTTGGGTTAATTTGCATACTCACTCTGATTGGCTGTGGGCGTAGCAGAGGTACGTTCAATTTACATGTTTGTCTATTATTAGGTAAGACTAGTGGCCCAGTGCAAGGAATTCATGCATGGTAGTGGGAGGTCCTTCAGCCCAACCTGCACCTTCTCCATTCTGGGACCCCTCAGGGGATGTCATACCTCTTGTAATCTGGAACCGATGGCTCCTAACCACTCACCTATTTGCCTGCCTGGTCACCCCTAACTGCCCTCCTCTGCTGGCCTGGTTGCCCCTAACCCCCTCTGTCTTGGCCCCCGCCACCGTGGCTTTGTCCAGAAGGATGTCCGGAAGATGTCCAGATTAATTAGCATGTTACCCTTTTATTAGTATAGATAAGTATTTGTCATATTATTCTCTACTTTTCTATATGTATTTAAAATACTCCAGAATATTTTAAGCTAATTCAAAAATGGTCAAGTTGCAGAAAAATAAAAGTTTTGAAATACAACCTGGTAGGCTTGGAAGCAACAACATTTGCGTAAAAGGGCATAAGTTGCAGTCGGCAACAAAACTTGTTAGGATTTCTTGGTTAATATTCTCTTGCTGGAAAGGCGTGGTTTGGGCAAAGGAGAAAAGGAAACCAGCCCTATAAAAGGGAATGTCTGATTGGGCCGTTACCACAGCAGAGAGGGGCAGGTGTGGCAAAGGTTCAGGCTGTCCCACAGGCAAGGATGTCTGTGTGTATGGGACGCTGAAGGACACCTGTCACACCTGAAACACAATTTGCTAACACTCAAATTGCAGAGCTCAGGAAGAATCACTGTTCTTAAAACTATTATTTCCCTGACATATACAATATACATACATATAAATATGCATGCCCTCTTCTGAGCTTCCCCTGCCCTCCACTTAATATTTGGTTATGGCCTTCTTTTCACGTCAGTGAATTGGATGTACAGACATAATTTTTAATGGCTACAGTGTCATCCCCGACTGTTTGACGTTACTGTGGTTCACTTCACTAACCCTTTATTGTGGGGCAGGCTGTTTCCGGTTTCCCCTGGCATCAACAACTACAGTAAACATAATTGCTAATTTGACTGTTTACTTAGGTCACATTCACAGACATGGGACTCCTGGCCCAAAGCGAATTCACGTGAATTGTGATCCACATTTCCAAATTGACTTTTTAGGAAGTGCTTCTGTTTGTTTATCCATTGGTTTTAAATCAGATTACACTCCCACAAACGGGGTAAGAGAAAACTGTTCAATGTGCCTTCAGCAAATCGCAAACTCTTGCTGAACTTGAGCGACCCCTTCCTGGCATAGCTGTCTGTGCGCTTTTCAGGGCACTTCTGAAGGAAGAAAAGGGATCTGGCACCCTTATGGCTCTCCCTTGGGGACAGAGCTGGGAAAGCAACATTTCCCAAGGAGGTGGAAGTGCAGCAGGGACCCTCCCAGCTGGTGGAGGGGTATGCCCTGATGCCCCCTGTGCTCCGGGGATGGGGCAGGGCACAAGGGGTGGGGCAAGCCCTGGGCAGGCCATGGGGTGGGGCAGCTCAGCTGTGTCCCCTCTGGCTGCTTCCCTGCCAACCCTGAGCGGTAAGAGCCCCCAGCACCCTTCCCTGTCCCCTCCCTCAGGCGGGCAGGTGGGGACAGCCTGTGGTGGGGAGACCACACAGTTGCTCCCAGTTCTGACTCCCGAATCCCGAATGCTGTGTTACTGAGAAACCTTAGATGGGGACAGGCCACCGGGCATAGGACCAGGAGGATCTGGGCTGGAGGGTGAAGTCTAGGGAGGCGCCAGTGGCGTGGCCAAGGGCCCTGTGTGGATGTGGGCATGTGAGTGCGTGTGTATCACTCGGGTCCACACTCATGCACACACCCACATGCCCGCACTCTGGCTCTGCACCTTCTGCCACCAGGAACCTCCGTGGAGCCTGCCATGAGCTCAGATGCATCCAGTCCCAGCACCAAGAAAGTCTGAGAAAGTTTCCCCAGACTGACTCCCACCTCGCCAGTGGGAGGCGGGACACAGACTGATGCTCCACCTCCCTCCTCCCGTCTCCTGCCTCTACCGCACACGCCTACTCAGGCAGTAACAGGGGGCTCTGGAGGGAGTTCTGAGCCCCAGTTGGTGGCGGTGGCCACAGGGAGCTCAAGTTTGAAGGCCAGCCATGCCCCCAATCACAGAAGACCCAGAGTTCTGTCGTGCTCCATCTGGGGCCTAGAGATCCCTTCTGCTGCCGCGCCCTGGCCAGGGCCCAAGGCTCAGTCATTTGGTCATCCCTCACTGCCACCCCTGGTGGCCTGGTTGCCTCATGCAGCCTCCTGTTTAGTTGTCCATTTGGTCGTTTAGGTCGTGATGGACCCTGGCTCTTTACATATTAGGACTAGAGGACCGATGCATGAAATTCATGCAAGAGGCCTTCCTTTCCCCAGCTGCCAGCACTGGCTTCCCTCTGGCACCTGGAACACGTGCTTCCCTGGCAGCCCTGGCTTCATCTGGAAGGTCATCCAGAAGGAGGTCTGGTCTAATTAGCATATCATGCTTTTAGTATTATAGATATGCAATATATTGTTTGATTCTATCTAAAATGTACAAAAATTTTATATCTATGTTCATGAAGGAAATTAACAAGTAAATCTCAACTTTTAGTCTAATCTCTTACATTCTTACTGAAACTATTATGGGTTGAATTGTGTTTTCTCTAAAAGATATGTTTGTGGGGAGGTTGTGTAATAGCTTTTTCTATCAGAGTAAGATTGTTGGCCTTATAGAATGAGTTGGGATGTATTCCTTCCTCTTCAGTTTTCTATGAGTTTATGAGAGCTGTTGTTACTGCATATGGTGGTAAGCCTTAAGTCACCATAGGTAGCAGGGCTAGCAGTCAGAAAAGCTGAACATGACGTGAAAGAGAACAAGGACAAACAGAAACCTCCAAAGATAACAATCTGTGGGCCCAGCTGCTGTCCCGTGCTAATAAGATAAGCAAACATGTCATCAGCAATGTGCACATTCTGCAGTATTGCCTAGCACTTAACACTTACCTTCAGATTATTTTCACCTTTTAAAATCTCTTGTTGCCAACCAGATACTAGAACCACAAAAGGAAGGAAATTATGGGAAACATATTTACAAGATAGCTAAGTTGACACAGTACAAAGTTAATACATGTAGCCTAATTTAATACAAATCTCAAAGGAAATAATGTGACCAGAATAAGACTTATAAAAGAACTAGAGGCCCAGTGCACAAAATTCATGCAGGGGGTGTGTGTGTCCCTCAGCCCAGTCTGCACCCTCTCCAATCTGGGACATCCCTCTCACAATCCAGGACTGCTGGCTCCCAACTGCTCGCCTGCCTGCCTGATTGCCCCTAACTGCTTCTGCCTGCCAGCCTGATCACCCCCTAACCACTCTCCTGTCAGCCTGATCGATGCCTAACTGCTCCCCTGCCAGCCTGAATGCCCCTAACTGCCCTCCCCTGCTGGGCTGGTTCCCCCTAACTGCCCTCCCCTGCTGGCCTGGTCACCTCCAACTGCCCTCCCCTGCAGGCCTGGTCCCCCCCCAACTGCCCTCCCCTGCAGGCCTGGTCCCCCCCAACTGCTCTCCCCTGCTGGCCTGGTCACCCATAACTGCCCTCCCTTGCCAGCCTGGTCACCCCTAACTGCCCTCCCCTGCTGGCCTGGTCACCCCTAACTGTTCTCCTCTGCAGGCCTGGTCACCCCCAACTGCCCTCCCCTGCTGACCCAGTCACCCCTAACTGCCCTCCCTCGCCAGCCTGGTCGCTCCTAACTGCCCTCCCCTGGTGGCCTGATTGCCCCTTACTGCCCTTCCCTGCCGGCCTGGTCCCCCCCAACTGCTCTCCCCTGCTGGCCTGGTCACCCATAACTGCCCTCCCTTGCCAGCCTGGTCACCCCTAACTGCCCTCCCCTGCTGGCCTGGTCACCCCTAACTGTTCTCCTCTGCAGGCCTGGTCACCCCCAACTGCCCTCCCCTGCTGACCCAGTCACCCCTTACTGCCCTTCCCTGCCGGCCTGGTCACCCCCAACTGCCCTCCCCTGTAGGCTTGGTCCCTCTCAACTGCCCTCCCCTGCTGGCCTGATCGCCCACAACTGCCCTCCCCTGCCAGCCATCTTGTGGCGGTCATCTTGTGTCCACATGGGGGTGGCCATCTTGTGTGTTGGAGTGATGGTCAGTTTGCATATTACCTCTTTATTATATAGAATTGGAGTAAAGTAGATCAAAACAAGATAAAAAAGAGATCATTTTCTTAGCCACACCTGGCTATGGATATGCATCAATTCTTCAGACAGAAAAAGAAGAAAATGAATGTAGGAAATTAATTACAGTGCTCTACACAATTTAAAGTGTAGTAGTTAAGAACACAGGTTTTATAAAGTCAGAAATCACACTTATAAGCTGTGTTCTTATGCAAGTTTATTTTCTCTGTGACTCATTACTATACCTGAAAATGGGGATACTAAATCTTTTATTATAGGCTTATTGTGAAGATTAAATGTGTTAATAAAAAGAAAGCATTTTGAACAGTGCATGGCGCATAAATTATTATTAAATACTAATGTTATAATTATTATATATAATCATGCTTTAACCATATAATAAAATATGTACATTTATGATTCTCAGTAAATGTCTAGGTTGTCTTCATAAAGTCCTGAGTGAAATGCTTCCTCCATGTGTTATGTGTTTCTGCCTGTTGGTTGTAGGCAAGATTCTGGTGTGCAGAATGGGGAAATTCAAGTCTATTGTTGACTGCTTCAATTTGAGAAAGTGTCTGAATCAATATACACCTCATTATCATGAATTATTGCCACTTCTGTATATTTATATATCTCATCAACATAGGCCATATGACCTAGGAAAATGATATATTCATATCCATGAATAACCACAGAGAAAGCAAAAACTGTCTTTAAAAAAAAACTCTTTTAAATTCAACTCTGTGTGTTCAGTGAAGACTTCTCAGGTATATAAAGCCAAGGTGTTCAAGTAAGTGCCACAGTGGTTTATCAGACTTAATTCTAGATCTGGGATGATTTTCACTATAATGTGTGCACATGTGTATATGTGTCTGCAAATGTATATAAGTATGTGTGTGTGTGTGTGTGTTTTAGAGGCTATTACCAAGTCAGAGTTTGTATTTAGTAGATTTTCACAGCTAATTTGGCTGATGGTATTTTGTTAACTTAAAAACATTCAGTACCTTTTTGGTGGTAGGCCTGGGGAGCCATGATTGTGTAAGATGAAACTGGTTAAGGAAGTTTATAATAGAACCATCTCCTTTTGTAACCTAGATATGGCTGAGCTTTTCTAATTTTTGTTATCAAACTAAAGAGAAGTCTTCAATAACATATAAAAATCATGGAGTTGCATCTCATAAAATATATTTTACAGTATATAAATTACCCATAGCCATAAAATGTGTACCAAATGTATTAGCACATATGATAAATTGGATGTGGTCAGTAGAATGGGCATTGCAAGGTACTCAGAAAACACACACATTGAATATCACTTATCCCATTCTTCACTCTCAACTTAACTGCTAGAAAATGATTCTCCCCATAACAGTGCTTCAGTTTGAGAGCTACAGATCACACAAAATAATCTCAACTTTTAGAGTCTAGTCTCTTACATTCTTACTAAAACACTATTATGGGTCAAATTGTGTTTTCTCTAAAATATGTTAAAAGTCCTAACCCCCAGTACTTTAGGCTGTTGAGCATCTTTACCATCATTACTCTGAACTCTATTTCAGATAAATTGCTTATTTCTGCTTCATTTATCTCTTCTTCTGCAGAATTCTCTAGTTCTTCCATTTGGGAGTTGTTTGTCTCCTCATTTTGGCTGTCTGGGTTTGTGACTATGTATTAGGCAGATCCTCTATGTCTCTCAATCTCTAGTGAAGGACAGTGTTAAACGCTGTTTCTAACTAATTAGATCAAGCAAAGACTCAAAGCTTCCAGAGACTGCCTCTGCCTACAGATTGATAGGATTCCAACTTGAATTGCCCCCAGGCAATCATCCACAGGTGTAGTGAAAGTTGTTTTCAACAGGATGTGGCAGTTGCTTCTGCCTGGAGGCTATTTTTAGTCTCTTAAGTGGCCTCAGGGCAAGATGTTTTCCAATAGGGTGTGTCAACTGTCTTCCCTCCAGGCTAGGTCACCTGTATAGCAAATGTCTGTGTGGGAAAGATGTCCTCTGCTGCATGAGGGAATGACTCAGCCCAGGAAACTTGGGGTGTCTGCCTTCTGAGCTCTAACCCCCAAGTCCTCAGTCCTGGCTTGTGCTCACACAGCTCCAGTCCACTCTGCCCTCCCTCTGCCAAAGCACAAGGTGGGTGGCTGCACAGGGAATTTTGTGCATTGGCCCTTAAAGAAGGTGCCTTAATTTCCAGCTCTCTCTCCCTAGCAGACAGCACCCCTGCTGCTTTTCACAGCCAGATGTTATGTGGGTACCCTTCTCAGTTTTGGTGTTCTCTGCTGGGGGCCCAGCTTGGGGATTAGACCTCAAAGTTCTCAGTGGCAACCTTCCACAGCTGAGATACCTCTCTGGGACTTCAGTTGCTGTCTGTGAGCGCCCGGCCAGCCCTTTCACCCTTCCACGCCTCTTACCAGTCTCTATGCGACCTCCCTTTTAGTCTTTGGTGATCAGGGCTCTCTCCTGTGAGTTTTCCATTGATTATTCAGGAAGTTTTTCTGTATTTTAGTTGTAATTCCAGTTTGTTCCTGGGGGAGCATGTCCGTGCAGCATCCACTTACTCTGCCGCCATTTTTAATCTCCCTCAGTACTTCAGAATGTCATATTGTTTGCAAATAGGGTCATTAAGGAGGTAGTTAAATTAAAAGATCATCAGGGTGGGTTCTAATCCAATATGATTAGTGTCCTTATAAAAAAAAAGAAAATTTAGAAATGGCGACAGACATGCACAGAAGGAAGACAATGTGAAGAAACATAAGGAGAGTGCCATATGAGGACACAGGTTGGAGTGATATCCTGTATCTATAAGCCAAGGAATGCTTGAGGCTACCGGAAGTTAGGAGAGAGGCATGGCACATCCCAGTACCTTCAGAGGGAGTAAGGCCCTGCCAATACATTTATTTTGGAGTGCTGGCCTCCAGAATGTATTGTGAGACAATACATTTTTATTGTTTTTAAGTCTCCCAGTGTATGGTCCTCTGTCACAGAAGCCTTAGGAAATGTAAGAACCTTTTCAGAATTGTACAGTTTCTTCTTCATACAAAGGAAGGTCTTAATGAGTACCAATATTTCCTTTACTTTTAATGTTTTGATATGGTATTGAATGCTCTTTCATAAGAGTAAAATCCTATCACTACTGGAATTCTGTAAATTAATATCTATAACATTTGATCCATCATAATCTGAACAATATCAACAACCCTCTAATGTTCAAGAGATTCTGTTTTCAGCTCCCAAAAAACATCCAA
Organism: Plecotus auritus; assembly: GCF_963455305.1. NCBI lineage: Eukaryota > Metazoa > Chordata > Mammalia > Chiroptera > Vespertilionidae > Plecotus > Plecotus auritus. The sequence continues at coordinate 146,010,339 of NC_137784.1, read as the reverse complement.
AGAAATAGTACTATAGGAAGAGAAATTAATGGCAAAGAAGGGGAATAGTTTAGGGATTAAAGTAACCATTTCACTTTTTATTAAAACTATAAGGTTATTAATGTAGCTTTTATTTTTGAAACTAGTATAGATTGATCATTTAATTCTATCAACAATCTTTTCTCTTTGAGTTCTTAAATATGTTAGCTTAATTTTTTTGTTTGTGTGAAGTTTAGTGTTCACTGATCTCCTTTTTATCCAATTAGGAAACTTAGGTTTTTAAATTACCCTAATATCTCTAAATGATGATGTGTTTTCTTCATTTTACTTCACCATACTATGACTTCTATTTTCTTAGTTTCTGGTATAGTATCTGGCATGTAGGAAGTGTTCAGTATTTCAATGTAAAAGCCAAATATGAAACCAAAATTGGAAAATAAATATAATACAATCATTCACAGTCCAAGGGAAGATGGCTGGTATGTTTTTATAATGGTTTTTATAGAAGTATTTATAAAAGTACCATGAAAAATGACTCAGTGTTGATCCTCAATGAACCACCTTATTAAAAAGTCTGAATTGTTCTGACATCTCTGACAAAACAGGGATACTTTGTCAGTTTGTTAATGCTTGTCTCATGTTCACCTCTTCCAAGTGCTTTGACTTAATCCTTCTTTTTCTCCTTTATAATGAGCAGCCAAACGAGTGGTATGGCAAGTAGGCTCTAAGATGGCCCCTATGATCCTTGCCTCCTGGCCTTCATGTCCTTGTGCCATGCCCTCATCTTGAGTGTGAGAGGGGCCTGTGACTTGCTTCTAAAACAATGTCAAAGTGATGGGATGTCACTTCCATGATTATCTTTCTGACACTTGTCTTGCTATTAGACTCTATTGACTCTCTTTGATAAAGGAAGCTGCCATATGGAGAAGCCCTTCCACAGAATAAGACTGGTATTAATTTATATTAAATTACATTTATATTAATAAACTTGGTGGATTAAAACTACAGTGTTCATGGGTCAGGAGCCTGGGAACTGATTAACTGGATCCTCTGCTCAAGGCCTCTTAAGACTTCAGCCAGTGCTTTGGTCTCATCTGAGGATTGGGTTCCTCTTCCAGGCTCATTGGTTGTTGGCAGAATTCAGTGCCTTCCAGTTGTAGGATGGAAGCCCTCAGATACTAGAGGCTTCTCAATTTCCCCTGGCACATGACCCTCTCCATATTGTGGCAGTTTGTTTCTTCAAGGCCAACAGAAAAGCATCTCTACTTCTCTGACTTCTTCCATCTCTGAATTCTAGAGTCTCTTTGAAAGGGCTCACCTGATTAGGTCAGGCCTACCTAGGGTTATTTCCCTTTTGCTTAAAGTTAACATTAGGAAATTTAATTACACCTGTAAAACCTTTCATATAATGTAACCTAAGTGATATCTCTCCATAATCCCTCACCCACACTCAAGGGGAAGGGATTATTCAGGGCAAGTATACCAACAGGCAGGAACCTTGGGGGCTATCTTAGAATTCTGCCTACCACAACTGGCCTGTCTTAGTCCTATTTGTGAGCTTTATTGCCACTTGACTCCTATAGTTTAGATTTTGGCAAAGTATTTTTGCAATACTGTACTATTACTATAAGTGGAAATAGCAAAACATTTTATTAAATTTATCTTTAATAAAATTAGAATTTAACTAAGTTAATATTTACATAGAAGATTATAAGATTTCAAAATCACATCTACGCTAAATTAGCATCCTCACAAGCCTTGTGCATAAGGCACAAAGATGATGTTTCTTTTTGTTTAACTGGGACAGTGACCACTGTGATTGAAGAAGAAAATATTCAGAAGCTAGAATGGGGACAATGAATGTAGTTTGCTCCATTAAATAAGCATCATTTGTGAGCATAAGAAAGCAATGTCTCTATTGGTGTAGACTTAGCTTTACCCTTTCTATACCTGTGGCAGAGCACTGCATGTTAGAGCCAACTGTCAATGCTAGAAACAGCTGAAATAGCAAGACTGGGTATGTTTGGTTCTCCTGTGGTGGTGATCTGTGGTCAAAGACTCCAGATCCATATATAATCTGCAATGTCTTCATGCCAAATCACTTCCCTGAAGAAAGGAGCAGGAGGCAAAGAAATTTCAACACAGTTTCTCTATAAAAATGTACTGTTTACAGTTATTCAGAAATTTCCTTAGAAGTAAAAGCATTTTATAGCTTTCAATATTTTAAAATGTTTTTTGCCTCCATTTTGTCAACTGAAAAGTCCAAGTACCCCCAAATTTTATTCATAGTCACCTATTTAAACAGTGCAATCAACCAGATATAGTTTATTAAAATATTCTCATTAAAAACAATTTTGACAGTTTTTAAAAATTGCAAATACATTAAAAACTGTTATAGTGTTTTGAGTTTGTAAATATTGCCTTTTGAAATTATAAGATGTAAAACTGTTTAGTTAAACTGTGAAATTTCTTAATTCAACCTTCACATATAAAAATATATTTTTATGGAACACTGAACAGTTAAGGCTACAACACTTAGAGAGTTTGAGATACACATACTGTGAAATTGCTTGTCAAAAATATTATCATAAATAAATATCAAAACTGGTCATATTATTCAAACCAAATAAAACATATTAAATTATATCTTCAAGTTTGTTATCAGAAACATTCCTTAAGAAGTCATGTTTTTCAAGTATAAATTACAATGTGCATGGTGACCACACAAATATATATTTAAAGTATTACACAGGATTTTGATGTTTTCTCAGTATTTGGGGGTGATGTATCCTGATTATTTTGCCCAATGTGGTTCTGTTTGAAATCCTTCTTATTGCTTTTAAAAGCTATTTGGCCTCCTAGTGATTTTATTTCTGGAAGTGGCTCATTATTATTCGGCATACTTTTCATACTCATCAATGACAGTCTTTTAAAAAGGTAAGTCTAGAAAAAAACACAAAAGATTCATTTCAGTAAGTGAAATATTCACTTAATAGTATTTGGGGGGGTGCACAATTTTCAACAAGTCTTAACATTATTTCATCACATCCTTATGGGACACCATATGTATATTCTTAGCATTCATAAGCCTTTTTTCTTTTACCAATCACAATCATGATTCCTCCTTGAGAAACTAGCAGGAACATGGCAGAGAAAAGGTAGGTGCCAGGAAGGCAAAAATACACAGGCATATTTTTGATGAGAAATTCTCATCTCAGACTTTTATTTATGGGAATGACAATGAATAAGAAATCTATTGACTTCAAAGTGGCACTGGATCTTTAACCTCTGTATCTGCAGCCTCTAGCCTTGTGTCTGGGACATAATAGATACCCAATTAATATATGCTAAGTAAATACAAGAATGAACTAATTCCACAACGAAAATAAATTTTTAATAGTTGGAAAACTTACTGCTTTTTTAATTAGTTTATTAGGGTTGAAGGAAATCAAGCCAATGATACAGTTTTCTGAGTGGCTAACTGTGGATCCAAATAATCAGCATTGACTATAGTGTAGAAAAGCAATATTTGGTAATTTCTAGATATAACAATCACCTACCAAAAGATCTCTGCTGTCAATGAAAACCATAGGTCCCAACCTGGCTATCGGAATCATTTAAAATTATGAAAACAAACTTCAGTAGTAAATTCTGTCTTGTAGAAGAGTGCAATTCTTTCTTTTTCTTTTTTAGATTACCATTAAAGTATTTGTTTAATTAAGGGGAAGGAATACAAAATCCCAAACACATGTTTATTTTGATACTAGAGGCCCGGTGCATGAATTCGTGCACGGGTGGGGTCTGGCTGGCCCGCCCCAATCGGGGCTGATAGAGACTGGCCGGTTGGGGGATGGGGCCACAGGCAGTTGGTGGGCTGGCCCTGCCCCTGATCGGGGTGGGGGGGTGATCAGGGGCGGGGCCGGCCAGGGGGAGGGGCTGAGGGCAGTTGGCCAGCTGGCCCCGCCCCCTGGTCGAACTCCTGGTTGAATTCCTGGTTAAACTCCCGGTCGAATCCTGGTGGAGGGGACAATCTGAATTTTAGCCTTTTATTATATAGGATGTGTTAATGAGCTACTTTTCCCAAGTTTTAAAAACAGTTTGGTTTGTTTGGCTTGGATAATGTAAATAGGTGAGAGACACTGTAGATAAAAATGTCATGTGAGAATGATTGAAAAAAAATCTCATTCAAATTATTTCCTTTTTTAAAATATGTAGAATAACAGCATATTCCTTAAGTAGGGAATATACTTATTACTTCTTGATTTTTTAATATAATTTTCATTATCTTTTATTTCTTTCTTTTAGCCAAGGAAATGTGTATCTACTGAAATATATTTTTCTACTAGGTATAAATGAGAATTTAAGCAGAATCAAAGTTGAACACTGAATTCTTCAGTCTGGCACTTGTCCTGGCCTAACTTTACCTTTGTCCCATCCACTAGTGCTGGCACTCGGGCACCTTGCTTGGTCTGCTTCTACAAGTGTGTGCTATTCTGCCTCCCGCACAGCATTCCTTCCCTGGCTTGGCCCTCTCTCCTGTACTGTATATCTAAATCCTACAACCTACAGGGAATTCTAAAGACTGGAGAGCCTGAACAGCCCCTGAAATCTGACCATGGATTCTAGAATATGCGTTTTCATTTGGTCAGAGGTATGTTTTCCAATAATCTTTTTTTTTTTTTTTTCGGCTATACTTCACTTTTCCTCTCATGTTTTTATGTCTCCTGATTCTTTCACTTTTCACCTTCCTCCCTCGTATTTGATTTTCTTTTTCAGATACTTTCTCTGAACTCTTATAATTGGAAAAAGTATTCACAGGAATGCTATTGAAGCATAGTATATTATCTGTTAAATGTCCTGGTCTACTAGACAGAGAATTTAAAAAGTTTCTAAACCTTGATCAAATGTTCTGATGATGCATCCGTTATAATTCTAAAGCTAATTCAAAGTGTCCTGTGAGCCAGGTCACAATATAATAATCCAAATTTATCAAATAATTTTTATAAATAAAAAATGGTCATAAATTAGTTTTTAGCAAAAGATAACAATATGGGCATCATGGCCAAATAGAATTTGAAATTTCTAAAGTAACTCTGAAAGGAATGATTGAAAAGGAATTTCAGAGTGGCATATACCTCCAAAGCTGGCAAAAGACAGGCTGTTTAACTACTCTAAGTGTGGTTCCTGGTTTTTATACCTTCATCCTTTCTTCTTTCTTACTTCCTTATATTTTACAACTCATTGTCAACCAAAAATATTTACTGAGTATTTACCACATACCAGAAACTGTGATAAGTGATGAGGATACACTGGAAAACAAGACAGATTATCATTTCTGTCCCTATGGAGCTGAAGGCCAGTGGGGAGATAGAGACATAAAGCTAATAGATATACAAATGACTATATAACTGCAAATTGTGATGAATATTAAGAAGGATAAGAAAAGTGTTATGTGACAAAATAATAATAATGGGGTATAATAATTTACATAAGTGCTGCTGGTCATAAAAGGCCTGTATATGGAAATTACATTTAAGCTGAGACCTGAAGTTTGAATGGGAACTAACAAGGCCTTTTATTTTTCTTGTCTTCCATGTTTTCTCTTCTACCCTGAAATATGGTCTCATAATTAAAGAAAGTTCTGAAAGTGAAAACTTACTTTCAAGGAGAAGAAACATATTCCTTAGACTTTCAACAACTCCAAAACATGTATTAGTCATCTCCTGAGACAGTGGTCGGCAAACTGCGGCTCGCGAGCCACATGCGGCTCACGAGCCACGGTTTGCCGCTCTGTTGACTGAAGTTTGCTGACCACTGTCCTGAGAGACTGAAGTAGCATGTTGTAATGTTTCCTAAACACAACCATCTTTATTTTTTCATTCATCCTTTCTATTTCATGGCTTTGCTTTACTCTCTTGATTATTATGCACTTATAATTTAAGCAATAATGTTCTTTTACGAATCTTTTTTTGTATGATGAATCAGCATGGATGGAATGATTGAAAAAATATGCTATTAAATTTTGGAAGAACTACCTGACTCATAATCTAAAGTCCAATAAATAAACAAATTTGCACGTCAAAAATGTAAAACACCACCTGAAATTCTTCGTTTCTGGGCATAAAAACTCATATTAAAGAAGTTAAATTATGTGGATCACCATATAAAAAGTAGAAGGAGCAATTCAATACTTTGGTCTAAATATTAAAATGAGAAGTTCATTTCACTTACCTTCTTCGATACTTTCCTGTCTTTACCTGGTGTGGATTTACTATCCTCCAGGATTTCTGAAGAACTGCTCTTTGTAAGCTCACATATGTTTCCTACAATAGAATATATTTAGAAATGTTTTTCCTAACTAATCATAAAAAGAAAAGTCCTGATGCTTTCAGTGAAACTCTATCAACCCTGAATTACAGGGTAATAATAAAAGACCGTACCACTGGAGTAATGCAAAAGGTCCAAACTGCACATTTCCTGAAAAGTTGAGTTAAGCCCTGGCTGGTCGGGCTCACTGGATAGAGCGTTGGCCTGGGGACTGAAGAGTCCCGGGTTCAATTCCAGTCAAAGGCACATGCCTGGGTTGTGGGCTCGATCCCTAGTAGGGGGCATGTAAGAGGCAGCCAATCAGTGATTCTCTCTCATCATTGATGTTTCTATCTCCCTCTCCCTTTCTCTCTGAAATCAATAAAAATATACTAAAAAAAAAAGTTGAGTTAAGGCAAAAAGCCAAGAATGACCAGACCAATGCTGTAAAAGTTTAGAAGGCTACAAAGGTAACAGTGAATGCTAGGAAATACTTCTGTAAAATATAAATTACGTTTTCAAAAAATTATAATTAAATCCCTTTTACTCAAATGGACATTATTTTTGTGTTCCAAATTAATCCACATTAATTAAACTATGTTATATAGTTAAATAATGATCTTTAAAGTATACTCATGAAGCAATGCATTATTTTAATTTATATTACCAACTACTTAAATATTATATTTAACTTCTTTTTAACATTTTAGGCTATATGCTAAAAATACTTAGAGATGATAAATATTTTAACATTTTACTTAAAATATTCTAAAACTTTCTAGTCTATCCACGGAAGTTAGAAGGGAAAAAGTAACAAGGGAACTATTTCTTCTCTGCTAAAGTTCAGATCAAATATCTACTATTATGACATGTATTTTTAATGAGAACACAGTAAAAAGCACACTGTGATGTGATGGTATGGAAATGTAACATAGGGGTTGTACAGCAAAAACACAGATGATTTGGGTGTAGAAAATGTAGGTCTCCTCTATTCTGTGGCACTTGTTCTCTGACACCAACAACTAGACCTGGGAAAGGATTCCTCTTAAATATCTGTGGTAAGATAAAAAAAACTTAGGTCTGAGATCTGGGGGAAAGCTAGAAGGCTTACTGTGGCTCTAGTCCAGCCTGGTCATAGGCAATAGAGTCTGGCAGTGCTCACCAGAGATACAAATTGAAATGTGGGGCAAAAGCTTAACTTAAAACTACTGATTGAAAAGAAAAGAAAAAGGTAGTGAAAGGCTGTCCTAAACCACTTGAAAATGACATATGAGCATCTAGGAGTAGCATGATTATTTTTATGTGAAAAAGCTGTGGTGGCTATCAATGAGAACAAATAAGCTCATGTCATGTATGTCATGTGACAGTAAAAAGTATAAAATAGAGTATATGTGTGTAAACTAATTACTCCATAAAGGTACATATATGCATCTATATGTATGTATGTTATATATCTAGCTTTTCTAAAAGCATACTTTTGAAGTCAAATGTGCTCACACCTTTTGGATTTTCATTGTATTCAGAAATGGCCGGTTCCTCTTGGTTGTTTTTTTTGTCCTATAAACAATAAAGAAACAATATAATAAAAAACATATTTGTTCTGTGCTAGAAAACCTAGTCTTGCTTTTTAAGTAGGGTTCCAGAGTCGGCCCCTGCTATTAACACAAATATGTGACAATAACTTCACTTTGCTGGGCTGTTGCCTCAATGCTGAGTGATTGCTAAGGTCACTCTTAGCTTAAAGTTCTATGATTCAAAAAATATTGTATGATTCAAGAACTCTACTAAAAGAATATTCAGGAATATTAATCGGTATATGATTTAGCTTAGCATCTTACAATGTCAAATTGGAGTTTAATGTGTTCTATGTTAAAGAATTATAGGGACCACCCTAACTGTAACTCATAAATGCTCCTTATAAACAGAATCCTTCCTTCCCTCTGGGAAAAAAAACAAAAAAAACCGCAACAACTAACATTTGTTTTTCCTCTATGAGAGGAAGGAGTTTTGGAAAAAGAAGGAATCAAGAAAGATAATTATGCCCAGCCAGCGTGGCTCAGTGGTTGAGTGTCAACCTATGAACCAGGAGGTCATGGTTTGATTCCTGGTGAGGGCACATGCCTGGGTTGTGGGCTCCATCCCCAGTGGGGGGCGTGCAGGAGGCAGCTGGTCCATGATTCTCTCCCATCACTGATGTTTCTATCTCTCTCTCCCTCTCCCTTCCTCTGTGAAATAAATAAATATATATTTAAAAAAAAAAGAAAGACAATGACCTCTATACAAAATACCATCTTGTAAATAAAAAATACATGCACACAAAACAACAAACAATACATGTTTTACATGTACAGATTCAAATAAAAGGACAAGCATGTTTCAATGGTTGTCTATGTTAGGGTGAAGGGAAATGGGGCTAAAAAGGGATCAATTTCAATAAAGAGAGGAGCCTTGCCCAGACCAATGATAACAGTGTTTCATAAGTGAGAAGGCATGACTAATGCAGTGTTTTATACAAGAGGTCCAAAAAATGAAAACAAAAATTAATCAATACAGTGTCATTCAATTTGGGTTTCTGAATTAGATATCTATGAAATTATTCCAGGTGTTAGCAAATTAATGATTCAAAACTACCATTTGTCTCCTAGCAGTGTCATTATCAGGCAAAACTGCCAAATGGAAGAGATGTTTTTGATGTCTCTAGCTCCATCTTTAAGATGACTTTTTCTTCCTCAGTGATACCTCCTCCTTCTCCTCCCATAAATAATTCCTTCTAGACTGTATCTCTGCAGAACTGATCACAACCTTAAACACTCTTGTGAACAACTTTAGTTTGTCCCTATACATGTAAATTAACACATGTATGCAGGCACCCACACTTCCAATTTCTGCCACCAATACAGTGCTTCTAACTTTGTATTTTCATCATTTCAAAGACCCAATGCTGAACTTCATTGTTTATTTCTCACCAGTATACTGTACTATACTGGCCCACATCAGTTGATTTCCATTCATGCAGAGAACAGAGTGCTAGCAAGAAGTATAGAAAGAGAGCTAGAAACAAAGTGTGCCTCATTAATAAATTTGCAGGAAAAAAGTTATTCATAGAAATAGTTTTACTCCCAAAGGAAGTTGGAATCTGCCTTCTGCAGAGACCAAGGAACCCATATGTTTTCTCTTAGGCAGGATCTCAGGATTTAAACACATATCATCATATCTTTTCAATGGTTGTCAATACCTTTTCAATTGAGTTGTCGCTGGTTTCACTCGGGTAACCTGTAGGAACATTTGAATTGTCGCTGGTGTCACTGAGGTCATCTGCAGGAACATTTGAATTGTCGCTGATTTCACTGAGGTCATCTACAAGAACATTTTTATTGTCTTCCACAGCTTTCTTCTTGTCTTCCAGATGTTTATTAATTTCCTCTGCCTTGTCTTCTGGAAGTGTGCGATTCTATGGCAAAATTGATAATTAAGGAAGAGTTAGATTTTCTTTTTTAAAAAACCAGAGATTTATTTTGCTGTCATAACTCATATTATCTCAAAGAACACATGGATATGAGTTCAAATACTGAAGTCAAAGAAATAAATGCTGCATAACCCATGCTGCATATCCAGTTACTATATTAGCAAGGATTTTGTGCCTGTTGTTCTATTTCATTTTTAATGACTAGAATTCCCAAAATTCTATTAGCACCTATCTATGAAATAGTTAATATTTAATAATAGTTAAATTTGCTACCAGGGCTGTCTCTAAAGAATGCTTCTAAATAAGTTAAAAAGCTTTGTATCTGGGGGGGGGGGTGCACGCTTTCTATCTAGTGGCACATTATAACATAATCATATCTATGATGTTCATTTTCCAAAACAGGGATTTACAATCATTTCAGAAGTACAATTCACTTATTCATAAGAGGTAATTGTAATTACATTTTAGGAAAAAGATAAAGAGACATGAGCAGTTTAAGTGATTTGCTCATAGTTATTACAGCAAAGGGAAAACCAAACTGGGGCAGGACTTATTCTGATTCCTGTCCAACTAATCCAAATTATAAAACAGCCTATGAATTTGATAGACTGAGAATAAATCATGTAATGTTTATTAAGGACAGGCAGAAAATATTAGTTTTATCTTTATTTCTATATTGAGATTTTTTTATTTTGCAGTTTCATATTTGGGGTGGAATATTGCTTATTTTTTTGAATTAGGAGATTAAGCTCCTTATTGGATTTTTTCCTATGCTTTTCATTTATGCACTTCATTAAAGGTAAAATTACCTCTAAAATACAAGAAGCAGTAAGCGATTAATGCCATTCACTTCTTCAAAGAATGTTTTTACAAAGTTCATCTTGGCCCTATTTGTCTCAGACCATATACGTCCTTTATATCCCTTCAACACTAACTACCTTCTCATGGTCAATTTCCTAGTGGCTATTTGGCTAAGGATAAGCCTGATATAATCTTTAGTGGGTGTTTTAAAAACAATGCTTCTAATAATTAATCATCTTTCTTCTGACAAAAATAAAAGTGTTAGAGAGTTAAGGCTAGGAAGAGGATATGTTTATATTTGATGCCTTAGTAACAGATTTAAGTGGAATCTGCAGGCCAGCAGCACTAAGGTTGTGGCCTAAAAGCATTCCCACCAAGGACAAGCAATCCAGAAGTGAAGCCTTGATATTTAAAAGAGTTTCAGACGTTACTCTGGGAAGGCTTGACTTGGGTTAAACAAAAGTCATGAGGCAGTGCATGCAAGAGGGGAACAGGGTACCAGGGTAGAAATGTTTAGGTTGGGTAGGGTTAACTACAAGGTAGCTACTATTTACCAAGAACTTCTAAGGCTTTCTTTTTTCCTATATGATTTCCCCTCTGAATGACATATATTAGGCCTAGTCAAGTGCACATTATGGATAGCTAAAATGATCAGAGACAGCTTGACTTTGAAAGGGAATTCGAAGCAAGATTACTAGATTTAAGACTTTTGCTCATAAACAGATTTATTCATAAGTGTATATAAATGAAGGTCAACCAGGAATAACAGTGCTCCTGACAGAATTTCAGACTTAGTCCTACTATACCCAGAGGGAGCTTCAGTGAGCTATGCTCAAGCAAAGTCCTCATTGCTTGCAGAGTTTGGCTAATCTAGCATCTGGGTCAATTCCAATTGTGTTAGTTAAGGCATTAATGTAACTACAGGATATCATACTATTATAAAAGAAAACATAGAACCCTACATTATTTCATAAATAAACAAAACACTAATTTCTTTAATAAACTACAATTTTACTCATTAACTTTATGAAAATCTATGATAATGAAGAACTGTTAGAACTACATCATTTTCTAAATTTGAGAAAGCTTTTAGAAAATGACATTTGTACTAGAAATCACAACATCAATTGTAAAACTTTGCACTTATTAAGCACATTTAAAATTATTCAATACACATCTGGACAACTACTTTAAATCACATACAGCACTTACCCTGAAACTGAAACAATTTAGGAGAGATTGGCAGAATACTGTCATTTTATAAAAGAAAAGATAAAGTTTAAATACATTCTTTAATGTGTGTGTGTGTGTGTGTGTGTGTGTGTGTGTGTGTGTGTGTATGTATATATTATTTCAGAGAGGAAGGGAGAGGGTGAGAGAGATAGAAACATCAATGATGAGATCGGCTGCCTCCTGCAAGCCCCACACTGGGGATCGAGCCTGCAACCCAGGAATCAAATCGTGACCCCCTGCTTCATAGGTCAGCACTCAACCGCTGAGCCACATGGGCTGGGCTAAATACATTCTTATCACCAGAACCACATAAGAAGTAAAGAGATAGTCTTGAATGGTCAGTGGAAATGCATCTGTGTTGAGACCACAGTAAAGAAGTGAATGGGCCTGGCTCCCACAAAAAGGGTCCTTGTTTCATTGGTCAGACAGCATGGGTAGCTGAAGCTTTTGGTCTGTCCCAGGGCATTGCTTTTTATATTTCTTGTGGGAAATATAAAACCCAAACATTCTTCTTAAGGTTTCAGTTTCCTTAAGAATATGATCACATTGCGTGCTCTAAAACCTAGAGATTGCTATCAGAAGTTAGCCTAGTGGTCACCCTGGGAGGAGGGATAGAAAGTTATGGAAGGGGTTGAAGGGAAACTTCTGGGGAGCCAACACTGTGCTTTCCCTTGATCTGGATGTTAACTATATGGGTGTGTTCAGTTTGTGGAATATACATTGAACTATATGAGATATATTCTTTCTGATGTATAACTTCACAAGAGTTGTTTTCAACTTTAAAAATACTGTAAAGCATAAACTTTTATGCTAATGTCATATAGAAATTTTTTTCCAAATAGGCTAATAGAGCATACAACTTTATATCTAAGTCATATCAGGTAGAGAAGTGCATATTTTTTTCATCTTAATTTCAAGGTTTCTTTAAGACAAGAAGAGTTAACATGTAAGTTCATGTTTTAATTATACTAGAAATCACTGAAGCAGTAGAGATGGGGAAGGGCATTAAATACAAAGACCTAAGCACTGCTTTCCAAGCCTTTCTCCATTAGTCACAGTCTGAGCAAGGCACCTAATTAATGTACTTTACAGTCTCTATCTATAAAATGAGAAAATGACATTAGCAATGAAGCAAAAAACATGAGCAAACAGTATTTGTATGTAAATATAAGTGCTTTTGTAAAGGCCCTTTCATAAAAAGAATCCTTAGTGTTGACACTTGTTTGCCATAATTTCCCAGATCTTATCACTAGAAAACAGTTCATTTAAAAGTTCAATCATTTGTTCTACCCTATTGCACACATCCCTTTATTCTCTGCCAGGAGCCCAGCAGACAGAGCAAGCAAGGGAAGAGGGCGGCACGCCTGTCAGGAGCAACCCAGAATGGCAGGGAAGTGGAGGAAAGGCCTCACGGGCTGCAGATCAATGTTGCCACAGAGCACAATGTTCACAGACAGGTTTCCCACAGAACTCCACAAAACATTTTTAAATGTAAAGTCTCCTGATATTTAAAGGTTAGCAACAGAGCCACATGCTTAAGTATACCAAACAATAAATCTGCAGGCCAGACTGCATCCATGGGCTGCCAAGTATGACTTCCCAATTGTTGGCTTCCAATGACACTACTTTATATATAAATTCCAAACGTTTCCTTCTTCGTATATACCACTACCTTATTTCATTCCTAATCCGTATTTTGACCACCAAATACATTACAATTTGGCTTTCATTAGCAGGCTTGAAAAAATAAATATAATGCTCAGGGTATAGAACATCTTGCTGGTACATAGCTTTATTCTCATTTTCACTTTTACTCTTTATTATTCTGCCCCCCCCTTTTTCCTTAGAAAACTTACTTTCTTCACCTTAAACAAATGTATGATATGATTACATTTCATGTGTGAATTATTTTTTAACTATTTTGATAAAAACATTAGGACACAGAAAAATCCATGGTCCCCATAATAGCACTAACATCTAAATTTTAGGTTAACCATGTGAGTGCAGTCAGCCTTTCATCATTCTTCAAATGTTGAGGGGCAATATTTGACCCATGTATGTATGGTGTGTAATGGTAGAATTCCATTCTACCCCAAATTTAACACGTTAAGTGCCCAGTCACCGCTGACTGACACTATACTTTCCATCCAGAAGACAAAACAGGCTGGGTGCTTAACGTGTTAAGGGTTACAATTATTATAATCCACTTCATTCCCCCAGATCTATTTCCATAAGCCAATTTTTTGGGAGTTGCTATCCTATATAATAAAAGCCTAATATGAAAATTGTCCCCTTGGGCCGTCATTTGACCGCTCGCTATGATGTGCGCTGACCACCAGGGGGCCGCGCAGAACATGGCGGGCATCGGTGACTGGCACTGTGGGCGTTAGTGGAGGTGCTGCTGGCCCTGATGAGAGCCAGACCATGGTGGGATGGTGGAGGTGAGTGGGTGGCGCCAGGCCAAAGAGGGTGCAAGTGGGGGCTTGATTGCAGACGGTGACCAGCGGTGGTGGTGGGGATTGGGGGGAGGGCTGCTGCCTGGCTCCCAGGCACTGAGGGAGCTGGGGGGGGGCCCAGCCCCAACCCATTGCCCCACAGGAGGGGTGGTGGAGCTGGTGAGGGGGTGGCACCAGGCCAGTGCAGGGTGCCAGGTGGGGCTGCAGGGCTGCGAGGCTGGAGGCGCGAGCTGGGCCCGATCTCTGCAAGCCAACCTGAGGGACCCCACCCATACATGAATTCATGCACCGGGCCTCTAGTGTTATATCAAAACAAAAGTGAGGTTTCATAGGGACAAACTCATGCACATCAATGACTTGGAGATTCAAGTGGTTTTGTTGCTTACCCCCAAACATGTTTCATGTGTTAACTAATTATCAAAAGACCCCCTCTTTCCTTTTCTAAAAGAAGGGAATAAGACTCAGAAAGGTTAAGAAAAAAACTTGTCCAGCCCAGCCAGTGCAGTTCAGTGGTTGAGTGTTGACCTATGAACCAGGAGGTCAGGGTTCAATTGCCAGTCAGGGCACATGCCAGGGTTGCGGGTTTGATCCCCAGTGTGGGGCATGCAGGAGGCAGCTGATCTATGATTTTCACTCATCATTGATGTTTGTCTCTCCCTCTCCTTTCCTCTAGGAAATCAAATATATGTATATATAACTTTTCCAAGTGTCCACAGAGCTAATCAGTATGAAAGGCTGAGATTTGAACTTAGACTTAATGGACTGCAGAGCCCATGCTCTTTTCCCAACTCTGCTCAAATAAATTGAGGACCATAATGCCTGCCCTCAGGGTCCACCCCCCTCACACACATACACACACACTGATATTTAAAGCATTGCAGAATCTTATGTTGATAGTTCACTTCGATAACCTCATACTCTTCTATGCCATTATATAATAGTAATAGCAACTGAACATTAAGGACTTTCTTTCCCCAGAGTACCAAAGTCTCTGGAATATATATATATCTCCCTTCCTCAATTGAGAAATATGCCAGTAGCACTCTGCCTGATTTATTTTTCAAAGTCTAATTCTGATATTTCTCTACATATAGACTTCCTGGAGCACACTCTTTGCTGGCAATATGGGTTCTGTCCAACCCTCTGCTGGGGGTCCTCACAGGCCCTCTCTGCAGCCCTTACCTTCCTTCTTCCATGGTTTGGGCAGCACCTCTTTCCTAGAAAGTGTTCCCACCCCACCTCCTTCTCAGATTTTCCTTTCTCACCCTCCCCTTACCTGCTGAAGTTTCCCTGAATTTTGTCTTCAGTTCTTTTCACACTATGAATGCTGCCTCTCATTCAACTCCAGTTTTAACTACATATACAGTATGTGCTGGTGATACTCAGCAATCTCCCCTGAGCTCCAGACCCAGATCTGCAGAACATCTCCTGAATCAACAAACCCCAAGCAGTCTCCCAAACCTACCCCTCTGTTCTTAGCCTTGGTGAACGGCACTCTTTCCACCCAGTTCTCCGGGCCAGAAACAAGAAAAGTTTGGCCTTTTCCTACCCTCAAAACTACATCACTTTACTAAGCCCTCCAATTCTATCTCTACATCTCTCACAATATATGTCCCAAACTCTCCATCCCCACTGCCCTAGTCCAGCTGCACTTCAGTCTCTACCTGGTCTACTGTTAACGGCCTCCTATCTGGCACCCCTGCCTCTGGTCCTCCTCCCTTTCAATCTACCCTCTGTATTGCTGTAGAATGATATTACAAAAGCCCAAGTGTTCGCATCTTGTTCTTGTTTAACATCTTTTACAAACATATAAGGCCCTTCACCTCTCTATCTACAACCAAAGGACACTCCAGGTTGCACTGATACCAAAACACTCTTATGGCTCCCATCAGCCTGGAAAACCCTGCTCGCCAAACTCCTCTTTTTCCTGGTTAGGCTTTACTTTTCATGACTCAGTTCCCATTTCATCACGGCTCCTTGGAAGCCCTTTCCTAGCCTTTCTCTATGGCAGCTGAAGTGCCACTCCTAAAGCACTCTGTTGTACTTGTAAATTTTCTGGTTAGCCTGTAGAAACAACCAAGAGTTCCTTGAGATCAGGAGCCACACCTTACTTTCTGCATAAGCAAGGTACAAAAGCATTTTCTTCTTATTAAGGTGTTTAATGTGGGAAAGCCATAGATGGGTTTTAAGATCCCATTTTTATCTTTGGGCAGTCCTGGCTAAGAACATGGGAGCAAAGGTAAACAAACAGACATTGTTAAAACAGCAGTTAAGGCAGAGTCAAGGAACTCCTTTTATCTGGTATTCTTTCAAGAAATCTATACTTACCTAACATTCCTGACAGGGAAGAAGGCCACAGAAGGTTGACTATAAGCAGCCCTCACTTCTTGAGATACACCTGATTTGGGGAAGCTACTGTTCTATTTTTGGTGCTTGGTATATAAATATTTGTTGAATGAATAATATGTAACAAATACTAAGTTACGTGTCAGGTACTAGGCATATAATATCACATTTAATTTCCACAATGGAAAGAATGAAGGAATTATAGCACCTTCCTCCATGGTAGCATTTTCTTTTTTATATGTGCACAGCAAGTTTATCTCTAAGTGAAATAACAACAGACATTTCAATTGCACTCACCTCAAGTGCTGATGTTCAGCAGCAGATCCTTCGGTCATACGCCTTTGTAGCTTACCTTAAATTAGTTTTCTTCCAGAGTCATCATTTTAAACTGTAACTCAATGGATTCTATACACACTACTCACACTTGCCTCAGAAATGATCACTGATAAAATACAGTTAAAAGCTTGATTGGCCAGCAGATGGAGAGCATAATGAAGGAACTAGTTATTCCAATTTATTTAACCAAGTATTAATTCAGGTCTGAAAATAAATGACCAGGCCAGTATTTTGACAAGAATACTATGCCACACAAATCACTGATTCTAAAAAAGCACAAAAAGATTTTGGACTGGGAAATGTGAAGAAATGGGTAAGAAGTGATAATTAAAAAATTGTTATCTCGATCAGTTCAAATACTGAGGTAGACACAGTTTATAATTTCTTCACTTCATATTCTGGTCTTTCTCTTCACAATCTTTCTCATTCAAGGAGAATCAAATATGCAAAGAACACAACTACACAAAATTCAAAGGAAGTCTACTCCAAAATCCTTCTTGGGAAAAGAATGTAAAAGAAATCCTCATGTCCAAGATATAGGAGAGATTGGGGAAGGAAATCAGTTGAAAAGGGAGCTATGAATAGCTGCATTATATACACTGAAAATGTTAAGGGAAGATTGAAATTACACTAGTAGAAATCTAGCCTCTCTAAAATTCAATATCTAAGATTAGTTTCTCTTTTCACAAATAATTAGTGTCTGTGCACATTTAATTTTTATTTTACTTGGAACATTCGACAAGCAACAAACAGAATTATAAAATGAAGAATAGTCAATGAAGAATACATTGAGAGTACATAAAAATATTTACTGAGAATGAAGTTTCTCACAGTACAGTTAAAGCGTGGAAATTATAGTTTAGAAATACAGAATTACAGAAGACAAGAGACATTAAACCTGTCATAACTTTTTAAGATAAAAGAACAATAGTTTATAGAAAACTAGATTAATTTTAAAATGTAATTCTTTCTTAAAACTGTCTTATACAAACAGTGAATATGATAGAGTAAATCAGCCTAAGAATAAAATAATTTAAGGGTTAGAAGTATGGTTATAATATTATCTAACCCACTCCATTTTACAGATGAGAAGACTGAGGCCTAATGAATAGCTTTGCCTGGCCAAGAAATACTTAAAATTTTGCATACTTCCTAATTATAGGTTTAAGTTAATCTCCATTTCATGATATATACTGCCATTTGCCTAGACAGTAACTAAAAGAGACTACACTATTAAGATCTGAGCTCTGAATCCAACTGTCACTTGGTAGATTGTTGCAAAAAGGACACATAAAAGGTAGAAAAGACAGCACTACTAGTATTTCTTTAAAATGTGAATTCCTCATGTTGGCTTTTGAATACCGTCCATTTTTATAAAATTATTCTATGTGGTAGGTCAACTATAATCAGACTGAAAATAAGTGTGCTAAATATTTATAAGAAATCAGATGTATTTATAGCCCTAATGATCTGCTATTTTTGTATACACAAACAAAATGTTCTTATAGTGTACTCCTATTTTCTAAAACTATCTTTAATGAGGAATATGTAATGTTAATTATCAGCTTTGACCTTTTGATGTTTTCTAGTTATAGAGTAATAATTTGGGGGAAACATTTACCAAGATAATAGTTTAGAGGAGGCAAAATTTACCAGTGCCTTGTGTTGTCTTTATCAGTTGTTATTGTACCACATGTAATGTAACCATGACATAAAATCAATTTAATAAAATGTATTGAGTAACTATTACATGTAAAGCAATCAAATATTTTGTCTAGACATTATCAGGTCAAATTTAGTTTGTTATTTCAGTTCCAAATAATGTGGTAATACATTATTCCAGAATTTTTTGGAACCTGGTGGTTTCAGAAAAATTTTAGAACCATTTTCTAAAACTTGCTTTGAAGGCACTGCCATTCTGAATCTCTGTACTTCATGTTCTTTCCCCTTTCCCTCTGTGTTAGTAATAAACTTTTTTTGATATGTTTTGTGTCTCTCATATTTCACAGATCCTTTGAGTTTGCTCACTTTTCTGGACTCTTTTCCTTCACCCTGTTTTCCCAGCCTTTCACTACCTTCATTGCCTGTCTCCTGGTATTTTCCCTCCTCTTTCTCAATGTCCTCTTTTCCCTCCTTCCCTTTTCTCTTCCTGTTTTCTTCCACTTCCCTCTTCTCCACTTTCCCCTCCTTCCTTTCCCTTTCCTGGCCTTCCTCCTTCCCTTCTTCCCCCTCTCCTTCCTCGTCTTCCCCCTCTCCTTCCTCTCCTTTCCCCTCTCCTTCCTCTCCTTTCCCCTCTCCTTCCTCCCCTTCCCACTCGCCTTCCTCTCCTTTCCCCTCTCCTTCCTTCCCTTCCCCCTCTCCTTCTTCCCCTTCCCACTCTTCTTCCTCCTCTTCCCACTCTCCTTCCTCCTCTCCTTCCTTGTCTTCCCCCTCTCCTTCCTCTCCTTTCCCCTCTCCTTCCTCCCCTTCCCCCTCTCCTTCTTCCCCTTCCCACTCTCCTTCCTCCTCTTCCCACTCTCCTTCCTCCTCTTCCCCCTCTCCTTCCTCCTCTCCTTCCTTGTCTTCCCCCTCTCCTTCCTCTCCTTTCCCCTCTCCTTCCTCCCCTTCCCCCTCTCTTTCCTCCCCTTCCCACTCGCCTTCCTCTCCTTTACCCTCTCCTTCCTCCCCTTCCCCCTCTCCTTCCCCTTCCCACTCTCCTTCCTCTCCTTCCCACTTTCCTTCCTCTCCTTTCCCTTCTCCTTCCTCCCCTCCCCCCTCTTCTTCCTCCTCTTCACCTTCTCCTTCCTCTTCTCCCTCCCCTCCCCCCTCTCCTTCCTCCCCTTCCCACTTTCCTTCCTCTCCTTTCCCCTCTCTTTCCTCCCCTTCCCCCTCTCCTTCCTCCTCTCCTTCCTTGTCTTCCCCCTCTCCTTCCCCCTCTCCTTCTTCCCCTTCCCCCTCTCCTTCCTCACCTTCCCACTCGCCTTCCTCTCCTTTCCCCTCTCCTTCCTCCCCTTCCCCCTCTCCTTCTTCCCCTTCCCACTCTCCTTCCTCTCCTTCCCACTTTCCTTCCTCTCCTTTCCCCTCTCCTTCCCCTTCTCCTTCCTCCCCTCCCCCCTCTTCTTCCTCCTCTTCACCTTCTCCTTCCTCTTCTCCCTCCCCTCCCGCCTCTCCTTCCTCCCCTTCCCACTTTCCTTCCCCTCCTTCCCCTTCTCCTTCCTCCCATCCCCCCTCTTCATCTTCTCCTTCCTCTCCTCCCTCCTTTCCATCTTCCCCTCCCCCCTCTCCTTCCTCCCCTTCCCCCTCTCCTTCCTCCCCTTCCCACTCGCCTTCCTCTCCTTTCCCCTCTCCTTCCTCCTCTCTATCCTCCCCTCCCCCCTCTTCTCCCTCCTCTTCATCCTCCCCTTCCCCCTCTCCTCCCTCCCCTCTTCCCTCTCCTTCCCCTTCCTCTTCCCTCTCTCCTTCCTCCCTTTCTCCTTCCCCCTTTCCTTTTTCCCCTTCCCTCTCTCCTTTTCCTTCCCACCCTCCCTCCTCTTCCCCTTCTCCTTCTTTCATCTCTATTTCCTCCTCTTCCCCCCCTTCCTCTTCTTCTTTCCCTTCTCCCTCTTCTCTGTCTTCTTCCCCTTGTCCCCCTTCCTTATCCCCTTCCTCCTCCTCCTCTCCTTCCCCCTCTCCTTGTCCCCCCCCTTCCCTAATCTCCATCCCTTTGTTTGTTTCCTCCTGATGGCCTTGTTTCCTCTCTTTTTGCTCCTGTTTTTTCTTCTCTTCTAAATTGTTTTCTCCCTTACCCTGGCTCTCCATTTCTCCTCCTCCTTTGTCTTTTTCCTCTTCTCCCTCTTCACTTTGCCCTTGTTCCACTTGAGAATTACTCTCCTTACAGATTCCCTCACATACACCTTCATACACATCTGCTTTTCCCCCTGACTTTCCATTGCCTTCACTCACCTCTGCTCTGTCTGTAAGGTCATCTGATAGGATCTCTGCTTCCTCCTCCTTCTTTCCTCCAGGCATCTCCACATTTTCCTCTACCTCTTGCTCCTCTATTCCACTTCCTTCTAAATCCTCTGCTCCTTCCTCTTCCTCTGGAATTTCTGGCAAGTGGTCAGACTTAAAATCATATTTTGCCGTGAATTCGGATATTTTGAGTTCAGTATCTTCCTCTTGTTCAATACGTTTTCTGCTATACCATAAGTTTTGGTCAGTTTCCATTTCATCATCATCTTTTTCTCCACTACTACATTCTACTGACTCAGGCAGCTCAAAGTCATCAGTTGTACTGTGCTGACTTTCACATTCACCTTCCAAGTAACTATATGGCTTCTCTATAGATTCTCTTTCATTGTCAAAGATCCCATCTTGCTTGTTCCTTTTCCTTTCTTTAACAAAATAATTTTCTTCAAAATCCTCATCAATATTCACGACTTTATTTGGTAATTCATCAAAGAATCTGTTAATATCTTTTATATTCTCTTCACTTTTTCTTATATCCTTCAGACCTGCCATTTCTACCAGCTTAGTTTCCTTCTCATAGACCATTTCTCCTTCTTCTGAATTTTTCTGACTGCCTTCTCCATCATTTTTATTTTCTATTTCCTTATCATCAAGTGGATAAATGCTATGTTTATTTTTAAATCTAAATGTCTTTTTTTGCAAGCCCTTCTTATTGGTATCAGCCTGAGGCCCAGGTTGTCCTGAGTCATGACCTACATCCTCCTCTGAACATGCTTCCAGCTTCCCAGTTGTTGGTACCATGAATGTTCCTTTAGCCAAAATTTGTTTATATCCTTTTCCTTCTTTCATATTTTGAGACATCTCTTCACTTTCATATTCATTGCTATCATCATTTTCAGTATGATGCTTCAATTTCTCAATTGATCCTTGTTTCTGTAAATTTTTTGAAGTAATTGTCATACTACTATTAATTAACAAAGGTAACTTATATACTACAAAACTGCCAAAATTTTGCATTATCAGTTTCACTAAGAGAACAAAAATGTCCAGTTTTACCAAACATTTCGCCCAGATTTTGTTTTCTTTGGGGATAATTTATGCTGCTCTCTAAGTCTATGGTACATCTAATTTTGATTTAGTAACATTTTTCTGTATTTAACTTTCAAATTCTTACTGCTTGCTTTAATTTTGCCATTACTTGTAGTACCAACAATATTTATTCTCTGACCCTTTTCTAAATCTGAATAAATTCTTAAATATAATACATTTTCAGACTGATTTTGCAAAATATTGTATAAAATGTATACTTCTCTTGCATGCAGTGCAGTTCAGTTTAATTTTTCCTACCTTTCTTATTGTTTTAATTATCAAATTTTGATTGGCTTTCAATTCCATAAATATCACAAAATTAAAGAAAATAAATGAAAATGTGAAATTTCTAAAAATTGAAAAAAAGGAAAAAGAAGAAAATAGCTGGGATAAAAACTGAAAATGAAATCTTTATAAGTATACTAAATAATAATAACTATATTTTTCTTTTCAAAACAAAATCTTGGGTTTTCAAAATTTTGACCCTCTTATTGTATTCTTTAATTATAATAATTTGCATACCTAAAAAACCACTACAAGAAAAATACTTAAGGTTAAAATATAAGATTTTAATTAAAAGTATGAAATTAAACATTGATATTTGAATGATACATTAAGAATTGAAGCCCGGCCCACATGGCTCAGTAGTTGAGCATTGACCTATGAACCAGGAGGTCACGGTTCAATTCCTGGTCAGGCACATGCCCAGGTTGCGGGCTCCATCCTTCGTGTGGGGCGTGCAGAAGGCAGCCAATCAATGATTCTCTCGTATCATTGATGTTTCTACCTCTTTCCTCCTCTCCCTCTTTGAAAGCAATAAGAAAAAAAATATTTTAAAAAAAGAATTGAAATTAATTTCCTGCTGGACAAAACAAGGCAAAAATCAAATTGTTGACCTAAATTTGCAAGCTAATAGGTTGAATATTTCATTAATTTGAATCTCTGGGTAGTAAAACCTCACTAAATCAAGTTTTATAAATTGTGATGATTGTTAGACCCAGAAAGAGGTCATACTTTTTTTTTTTTTGCTAAAGAAATTACTTAAAAAGCACAAGTTAAAAATTAATATATAGAAATACTATAATAAATTTCTTTTTATTTACCAAAGTAAGCCTGGTAGGGCTTCTAATTAAAAACAGTATGTGAACCTTAATCAATAAAGAAAAAAAAAGAGTATGTGAAGTATAAAATATAGTATCAAAAAGGAAATCTTTATCTGTTCTAGGTCCTATTCTTTAGAAAGTCATGATTCTTTCATGAGCCCTGAGAGAGACAGAGGTCCATGTGCCAGAAATGATTCCTAAATTCCCCAGAGTAAAAAAGCAGCACAGAAGAGGCAGAGCCCAAAGTCTAAGATAAGAGGAAGGGAAAACACAGAAAAGCTGTCTGCTTGGAAGTCAAAATCAGTCAACATTCACTGAGCTTCCACCACTGTGTTAGAACAGCTCTCCCATATAGAAAAAAAAAATGCTGTTATTCATCTTGTCTCTGTCGGTAAAATAACGATAAACCTAATGAAGATTAACACTAAATGTTTATAGTTTAGCACGATGCTCTTGTATTTCAGTTATTTTTAATGATTTTTAGCTTAACAATGTGTAAATGGCACTAAAAATATAAATGAAACGTTTTCTATAGCCTTCTTCCTTCAATTTATATTTCTCTATTTTATTCTTCTAATCCCCAAACTCCTCATACTTTCACACCACTGGTCCATAAAAGTAGGAAAAGCAAGAGATTTTAGGGGAGGCCTTTATCTCTCCACAGCTGTGATAACCAGACTATTCCTTCCTCTTGCTATTCACTTGTTATTCATTAAAGGTCTGTTTTTATCAATCATGCACAGTTTCTGACAAATTTTCAAATTTTTAATCTTGTTTTTATGCTACCAATTCCTTGATAAATTAAAGCCCATTCAAAACATTGGAAAAGCAATTAAATATTTTCACTAAAACCACACAAAAGATGTCAATATAATTCTGTAAGGTCAGCACAGTTACTCATCCAAAGCAATAGCAAAGCAATACTCAGAGCCACGCTGATAAACAGTAGGCTCTTCCAATGCTTAAGAACTACAACAATAATCTTTTACCTTTATGACAAGAAACTATGGCTATTCTCACTTGTTAAGTGACTGCAAAGAGCAAATTTCAGCATTGGAATTCTGTCATTTTTGTTGCATCACAGAAAATACACACCAACAGAACAAGCCCAAATTAAGGTGATCTACATTATATTCCTCTCTTTTCAATTTTAAAGTAAGTGAATGCTTACCTTTCTTGTATTCTTTCCAGAAACCTTTCAAAGACAAAACAATTTAAACTGTTCTTACCCACCATAATAAAAATAACTGTGTATTATACCTTTTGTTTTTGAATTGGTGATAATTTTAAAGACTTTTCATTGGAATTTAGGCTCATCATATGTGTCTGAAATAAATAAAAAATAAATGTTCTAAAAACAATGAAGACTATATATATAATTATATATTTATACATTCTAATATACATAATACAATACAGTTCAGATAGTATTATAATAAACTCACAATTGCATACTTATGTGAGGATTGAAATGAATTTTATTGCATGTAACCTATACCTCAATAAACCTGATTTAAAAATAATAAAAGGAAACCAAAACAAAAAGCATTCTTTGCATGTAACAGAACAGTATAGGAAATACATACATACATACAAATACCTGATGAACAGAAATTCAAACTTATATCTAGATACATAAGAAAACCATTACCATATTTAATACATCAGTAGTTTCTCCAAGGCTTTTTGAATCCAATGATGAGCTGTCTAGATCCTTCACTTTGGTCATTTTATCTTGAAAATAATCTGAATGATTAAAAGATAAAAGAGAAAAACAGACTTCAAAGGAAAAGTGAAAGACAGCTGGATAATAAACAGAAATTATTCTATAATATAAAGTGCAGATGTCATTTTATGGAAGGTCCTTTAACTACGTATTAAGGGAACTGAACAGAATTCATTCCAGTGATAATTGGTTTTAAAATATCTTTTTGAAAATTTGAAGATTTTGACACTGATGAGATAACAAATACTGCATCCATATGAACAAGAAAACACTATTCTTTTGGGATCAATACTACCCAGGTATCAAGTACTGTGGAAGCGAGTCCGCAAAAAGGGACTCAATGACCCACATCCTCCTGGTATGTATAACTCAGTGTAGTATCTTTACACATTTTATGAGATTTATCTGTATGGCCAGTAAAATAAAGCTGACATAATTGTGATGTTGTGCCTTGGTCCCACATATTTTTTCTTTCTTGGATCACTTGTTCTGGGAGAAGCCATGTTGTGAACATCCCTAGGGAGAAGCCCATGTGCTGAGGAAGTGAAGCCCCCTGACTATGGCCATATGAGTGAGCACGGAAAAGGATTCGCCAGGCCCAATCCAGCTTTCAGATGACTGACAGCATGTCTACAACTGCATGAAATGCCCTGAGCCAGAACTACTCAGCTAGACTGCTCCTAGCTTCCTAATCCTCAGAAACTGTGTGGGATAATAAATGTTTGTTGTTTTAACCCTATAAGTTTCAGAGTCATTTGTTATGTAGCAACAGATAACTAGTACAAGCACCTAGAAACTTTCATGGAAAACTGCAAGGTTATCTATATATATAAAAGCCTAAGCAACCTTTACGACCAGTCAACCAAATAACCGGTTGACCGGTAGCTATGATGTGCACTGACTACCAGGGGGCAGATGCTCAACACAGGATCTTCCCCCTGGTGGTCAGTGCATTCCCATAGCCAACCTCCCGTGGCCGGCCAAACTCCCGCGGTCCCTCCCCCTGGCCGGCCAACCTCCCGGCCCCTGATCGGCCTGATCGGATCTGGGCGAGACAAGCCCTGATCAGCCCCGATCACCGGCCAGGCTGAGGGACCCCACCTGTGCACTAATTTGTACACTGGGCCACTAGTTATATCATAAAGATAATTAAAAGTTATAAGCTCTATTTGCCTTACATTTTTCTCAGTTGTTATACCCACATTTAGCACTTGTATATTTATTTGAGAGGAACTCCTTAATGAAGTCTTCACTAAAAATGCCAGTCCACACTGATATCCCCCTCATAAATTCATCCATTTCCAATGATTAAATAATCAGTTTGTGTTGGTTCCATGTGTGGTTATATGCACAAGATATCAACTATTAATTCTTTTTTTGGATGCTATACTTTTCAGTTTTTCAATTAGTTTATATTCAATACTAGAGGCCTGGTGCATGGATTCATGCACCGGTGGGGTCCCTCAGCCTGGCCTGTGCCCTCTTGCAATCCAGGACCCCCCGGGGGATGTCGGAGATCCGGTTTTGGCCCGATCCCCACTGGCAGGCCAAGGGACCCTATGCACCGGGCCTCTAGTATGCATATAAGATCTTTGGTTAATCTCTTCCCACCCTTCTCTCTCCCCACTTCCCTCTGAGATTCATCAGTCTGTTCCATGTTTCCATGCCTATGGTTTCCGCTCCTGTATTGAGCGTCTGCCCCCTGGTGGTCAGTGTGTATCATAGCTACTGGCTGGTTGGTCAGTCACTTAGGCTTTTATATATATAGACTAGTGGCCTGGTGCACGAAATTCGTGCATGGAAGATGTCCCTCAGTCCAGCCTGCACCCTCTCCAATCTGGGACCCCTCGGGGGATGTCTGACTGCCAGTTTAGGCCCAATCCCTGCAGTCAGACATCCTGGCTCCTAACCACTCGCCTGCCTACCTGCCTGATCGCCCCTAACCACTCTGGCTACTGGCCTGCTTGTCCCCAACTGCCCCCCCTGCTGGCCTGCTCACACCCAATTGGAACCCCCGCCAGCCTGCTCGCCCCCAACTCCCCCCCCCCCGCTGGCCTGATTGCTCCCAACTGCTCCCCCCCCCCGCTGGCCTGCTCGCCCCCAACTGCCCCCCTTGCCAGCCTGCTCGCCCCCAACTACCCCCCCCCCCCGCCAGCCTGCTCGCCCCCAACTGCCCCCCGTGCTGGCCTGCTCGCCCCCAACTCCCCCCCCGCTGGCCTGATTGCCCCCAACTGCCCCCCCTGCCGGCCTGCTCGCCCCCAACTGGCCCCCCTGCCAGCCTGCTCATCCCCAACTGCCTCCACCCTGCCGGCCCACTCGCCCCCAACTGCCTTCCCCCTGCTGGCCTGATTGCCCTCAACTGCCCCCCCACCGGCCTGCTCATCCCCAACTGCCCCCAACCTGCTGGCCTGCTTGCCCCCAACTGCCCCCCCACCAGCCTGATCATCTCCAACTGTCCCCCCTGCCAGCCTGCTTGCCCCAACTGCCCCCCTGCCAGCCTGCTCGCCCCCAACTGCCCCCCCAGCCGGCCTGCTCGCCCCCAACTGGCCCCCCTGCCAGCCTGCTCATCCCCAACTGCTTCTACCCTGCCGGCCCACTCGCCCCCAACTGCCTTCCCCCTGCTGGCCTGATTGCCCTCAACTGCCCCCCCACCGGCCTGCTCATCCCCAACTGCCCCCCCACCAGCCTGATCATCTCCAACTGCCCCCCCTGCCAGCCTGCTCACCCCCAACTGGCCCCCCTGCCAGCCTGCTCGCCCCCAACTGCCCCCCTGCTGACCTGATCACCCCTAACTGCCTCTGCCTCGGCCCTTCCACCATGGCTTTCTGGAAGAACATCTGGAAG
Organism: Plecotus auritus; assembly: GCF_963455305.1. Lineage (NCBI taxonomy): Eukaryota > Metazoa > Chordata > Mammalia > Chiroptera > Vespertilionidae > Plecotus > Plecotus auritus. Next base: position 145,982,727 of record NC_137784.1, on the reverse strand, counting down.
GTCTCCTGGTCTAATTAGCATATTGCCCTTTTATTAGTATAGATGCCTGGTTCATGGGTGGGGGCTGGCTGGTCTGTCCTGAAGGGGGTCCCAGATCAGGGTGGGGGTTCTCCTGGGGGGTGGGGTCAGCCTGGGCAAGGGGCCTGGGATGGTTTGCAGGCCAGCCACACCCCTATCAGGGTGTCTCACTGGGGGCAGTGCCGGCCTAGGTGAGGGGCTGGGGAGGTATGCAGGCTGGCCACACCCCCTTCAGGGTGGGGGTCCCCGCTGGGGGGTGTGGCTGGCCTGGGTGAGGGGTTGAGGGCTGTTTTCAGGCTGGCCACACCCTCTTCAGGGTGGGGGTCCCTGCTGGGAGGTGTGGCCAGCCTGGGCAAGGGGCTGAGGGCTATTTGGGGGTGGTTTGCAGGCCGGCCAAACTCCTGGCTTTGTCCAGAGGATGTCCGGAAGGTCTCCCAGTCTAATTAGCATATTACTCTTTTACTAGTATAGACTAGAGGAGTGGTGCATTCATGCACTGGTGGGGTCCCTCGACCTGGCCTGTGGGGATTGGGCGGAAACCAGCTCGGTGCATGGATTCATCCAGGGCATGTCTGGCCCGTCTCACTCAATCGTGATCAGGGCTGATCAGGGCCATCTCGACCAGTCCCAATTGGGGCTGATTGGGGCTGGGGAGAGACTGTGGGAGGGCTCCAGGGCATTTCCAGCCTGTCTCACCCAGTCCCGATCGGTTGGACCCCAGCAGCAAACTAACCTACCAGTCAGAGTATCTGCCCCCTGGTGGTCAGTGCATGTCATAACAACTGGTTGAACAGTCAAACTTAGAATATTAGGCTTTTATTATATAGGATTATTCTGCATTAGTTTCTGGTATATAACATAGTTATTAGACAATCGTATACTTTGCAAAGTGCCCCCCCCCATATTTCAAGTACTCTCATACTTAATGAACCTGTAGTCTAGAAGGGAATATAAAATATATGATATAGTGGAATGAGAAATCACATCTGAGTGTTGGGAATCAGGAAATGTTTCACTAAGGAGGTACCAGGAAGAATGAGTAGAATTCTGAGGCAGAGATGAAGGTGGACAAGGAATAAATTAAGCCCAGTGCTAACAGAAGCAGGGTTGCTTGTATTCAAGGGTTATCATGTGCTGGGAACATATGCTTTTATACACATCAAGTTAATCTCATGACAACAAGAGAGGTAAGTATTATATCTCCATTTCATAAATGAATAAATTCAAGTGCAGTGACCCTTTTGAAGCCAAGTGTCAATCTCAGGTCTGCCTTTCCACTGAGTTTGACTGTGAAGAGCTCAGTTTGATCAAAATTAGGGGTTGACATACTTTATCTGTAAAAGTCCATAAAGTAAATGTTTTAGGCTTTGTGGCCATACAGTCTCTGTCCTAACTAATCAAACTCTGCCACCACAGTGTGAAAGCAGACATAAACAACAAATTAAAGTAATGGACATGACTGAGCTCCAATAAAACTACAAAAAAAACAGGTGGCTGGCTAGATTTGGCTCATGTGCTATAGTTTGTAGACTTGTGACCTCAATTATGGTTATAAGAAAAAGATAACTGAGAGATGAAACTAGAAAAGCAGGTGGGAGTCTATGGGAAAATTTACAGTTAGTTAAAAAAAATATTAAAGGACCCACTCAAGGCACTGGAGCAGATAGGAACTAAACTGCACCTGAGGAAGATTAATGTATAAAGTGCTAAGAAGACAGATTGGAAGGCAGATAATGGAGGTTTGAAAAATAGACAATAGGTCATTTAAGCTCATGGCCTTGCCTTATACTTGACTGAGAAATTAGAACTCATCAGACCTGATCAGCTTTATCTTCTCATCAACAAATGTACACATTTACCTATATTTTACTGTTAAAATGTAGGATGTCTTTCTTCTTACCAAACCAAAGACTGCTCTGAATGTCAGCACCTCCTGCCTTTTCAAGAGCTCTGCACCTTTGGTTATACCCTCTCTCTCGCGTGCTCCCAATCTCTCTGGCATTACTGGCTTATGCACATCTATATAAATAAAAGCCAATTGACCGGAACACAGGAACAACCGGAAGGACCAGTTGCTATGATGTGCACTGTGGCCAGCCAATGGGCCTGATTGGGGGGTGGCCCCTTGCCTTTACTGGCCCTGGCCTAATTGGAGATGGGGCCAGCTGGCCAGCCTCCTGCGGCCCCTCTCCTGATCAACCCCCTGACTCCCATCAGCCCTGGGGCCAGATGACCAACCTCCCGTGGCCCCTCCCCCTAGCCAGCCCCACCCCCAATTTTCCCCCAACCCCCATCAGTGGTCAGGTCAGATGGCCAACCTCCTGCGGCCCCTCCCTCAGGCCAGCCCTGCCCCCAATTGGCCCTACCCCAGATCAGCCCCCCACCTCAATCAGGGGCAGGGCCAGCTGGCCAATTACCCACGGCCCCTCCCCCCAGCCAGCCCTGCCCCCGATTGGCGCCCCCACCCTGATTGGGGGTGGGGCCAGCTGGCCCACAGCCTTTGGCCCCTACCCCCAGCTGGCCCAGCTGATCAATCCCCATTGCGGGGGCTGGCCAGACCCCACCCGTGCATGAACTCTAGTTAGCATATAAAGATGCTCTAATATTTCCCACTGACCTCACATTTCCCTCTAGCTGCCAACTGATTCCTCTGCTCCTCTTCATGACCAAAATATTCAAAAGAATTTATCCACACCCCCTATCTATACTTCACTTCTTCATTTCCCATTCACACCTCAACTCTTAACACTTTGGATTTTGCTCTGATATTCTAGTTTAATCTCTTGATGTTAAATCCATGAGATCATCTAATCTTCATGATGTTAAATCCATGGGCTATTCCCTTGAGCTCTTTTTTCTTGGCCCTTGCACAGTACTTTGAATTCATGACCCCACTCTATCCTAATTTCCCTCCTCCTACCCAACTGGCTGAGCAGGCTGAGGAAGGCTTCTTTGCCAGCTATTCCTCCTCAACCCTTCTTCTAAATGTTAGATATCCTCAGGGCTAAATTCTGGACTCTCTTCTCTTCCTATTCTACTCTCTAATAAGTGATTTCACCAACTTTCATGGGTTGTAAATACCATCTCTATGTTGATGGTTTCCAAATTTATGTCTCTAGTCCAGACCTTTCTTCTGAATTTTAGGCTTTTTCAACTGCCTGCTTGATATTTTTGCTGGGATATCTCAGAAATATTTCAAGCTCAATTTTATTTTTCCCCCCTCAAATTTGTCAACCAAGTTCAGGGTTGTCTAGGAATCATCCTTGATTCTTCCCTTTCCTTCACATCTATATGTAATCCATTAACAAGTTTAGCAATTTCAGTTGGTGTACATCAAAAACGTACTTCTAATCTGCCCCCTTCTCTTCATCTCCACTGCAAACACCTTGGTCCACACATCATTATCTCTTACAAAAAGCTCCTACGTATTCTTCTTACCTCCAATCTGGGCCTCCCTACAACACACACAGAGGCAAGTCATCATCTTAAAATTAAGTTGGATTGGAGCACCTGACTCTACTGTTTAAAATCCTAATAATGACTTTAAATTGAACTTAAAAAATGGCTACCATCAATAAATCAACAAACGACAAGTGCAGGCGAGGATGTGGAGAAAAGGGAACCCTAGTACACTGCTGGTGGGGATACAGACTGGTACAGCCACTATAGAAAACAATTTCAAAAATTAAAAATGTAACTGCCATTTGACCCAGTGATCCCAATTCTGGGAATATATCCTAAGAATCCCAAAACACCAATCAGAAAGAATATACATACCCCCATGGTCATAGCAGCACAATTTATAATAGCTAAGATCTGGAAACAGCCCAAATGCCCATCGGTAGATGAGTGGATAAAAAGCTGTGGTACATTTATACCATGAATACTATGCAGCTGTAAAAAAGAAGGATCTCTTACCCTTTGAGACACCATGGAGGGACATGGATATTAATATGTTAAGCAAAATAAGCCAGGCAGAGAAAGAGAAATGCCAAATGATCTCATTTATATGTGGAATCTAGTGAACAAAATAAATGATGAACTAAATAGATTCAGAGGTATTGAAACATGGAACAGACTGATGAATCTTGGAGGGAAGTGGGGAGGAAGGACAGGAAGAGAGAAACCAAAGAACTTATATGCATACTAGTGGTCTGGTGCATGGATTCATGTACATTGAAAGGAAAATAATTAGAAGAAATATTTTTCGCCCTTTATAATAGAAGTGTCAACCAAATTCATGATCGACAATGACAGATTGAAACACATGTGTGCGATTGGCACCAGAGAGTTTTTATACGTATTGTGCATGCACAAGTCAATGTTCATTTTTAAACTAGAGGCCCAGTGCATGGATTCATGCACCGGTGGGGTCCTTCAGCCTGGCCTGTGGGGATTGGGCCAAAACTGGCTCTCCAACATCCCCCGAGGGGTCCTGGATTGCGAGAGGGCACAGGCTAGGCCAAGGGACCCCGCTGGTGCATGATCGGGGCCAGGGAGGGACCGTGAGGGGGCTCTAGGGTGTATCCGGCCTGTCTTGTCCAGTCCTGATCAGGGCCGATTGCGGCCGGCCGGCCGGGGAAGGACTGCCAGAGTTTGGCTAGCCAGGGAGGAGCTGTGGGAGGGTTCTAGGGCGTGTCTGGCCTGTCTTGCCCAGTCCCAACTGGCCAGACCGCAGCAGCAAGCTAACCTACCAGTCGGAGTGTCTGCCCCCTGGTGGTCAGTGCATGTCATGGCGACCGGTTGAACGGTTGGACACTTAGCATATTAAGCTTTTATTATATAGGACTGCTAGTGCCCCTGGTGCACATTGAAAGGAAATTAATTAGAAGGTGGCCAGCGAGACAGGACTGAGTGAGATAGGCCAGACACACCCTGGAGCCAACCTCCTGTGGTCCCTCCCTGACTGCCCACACCTGGGGCGGCACCGGGGCTTGAAGGGCATATGCAGAGTGAGTGGGGTCCCTCCGGCCAGTGGGGTCCCTCGGCCTGGCATGGCCTGTGGGGATTGGGCCAAAACTGGCTCTCTGACATCCCGCAAGGGGTCCTGGATTGCGAGATGGTGGTTCTCAGGTGACGCACGTGAGAATTGGTCTCCCTTCTCTCTGGTTCTGGGGTGTGTCACCCGAGAACCACCACTGCCAAGTCACCACAGCTTGGCAGCTCCTGCATTGAGCATCTGCCCCCTGGTGGTCAGTGTGTCCCATAGCTACCGGTCAAAGCGTCTGCCCCATGTTGGTCATTGCGTGTCATAGCTACTGGTTGGACAGTCGCTTAACCGTTTATATATACAGATATGCATAGCCCAGGGACAGATAATAGTGTGGTGAAGGCTTGGGGAGGGGGGCAGGAATGGGGTGGATGCAGGTCAATGGGGATAAAAGGGCAGGATATCTATAATACTTTCAACAATAAGATAAATTTAACAACATGGACACAAGGAAGGCATTTAATAAACTTTTTCCCTTTGGATCCCCCCCAAAAATAAACAAATAAAAAAACCCAGTCAAGTAAAATTGGCTTGTCATGGCCTATAAAACCATGAATAATTTGTCACTGTGTCTGTTTCCAAAATCATCTTGTCCTGCCTTTTAACCTCACTCTCTAGCCCCAATGGTTGTCTTTCCTTTTCTTAAAACGGCCTCCAGATATTTATGTATGTTATTTTCTTTGCCTGGAATACATATAACTCTCTCTTTTTGTGACTATCTTTCATCCTCTATGTTTTAGCTTAATTGTCATCTTCTCAACAAGGTCTTCCATGATCACCTTTCCTCTATGATAAACACTGAAGTCTGCAAATAAACTAAGAAAAAGTCACATAATATGTTGGATACAACTTTCAAAATACTTTTCACTAAGATAGCTTTAGCAAACAGTCACAAAAAGATAAGGATTTTTTTTTCTTTTGATCTAGCTACAAATTCTCTATATCTTCACATTCAAATCTTGAAATGGGAAACAATTTCTCAAAACCATAAACTTCTCTTTTCCTTGTACATACTGTTGTCAGAATCTACTTTTCCTATGTACAGGACTGAAGAGTGCCAGTGATTTTTTTTTTTATTTCAAAAGAAAACATCCAAAAATTCTGGGTGAAATGCAGGAAACCAGATCATTATCAAGGTCCTAGTTATAGATAGTATCTCATTATCATGGCCCACAATTCTTACCTGAATTCCTGATCTTTTATTACCTCAACTTTTTTTCTAGGTTCCTGATCCCTAAAATACTAAAAATTATCTCTGCCATAGTCCTTACTCCCAAATGCCCAGATTATCTTCTTCATTAGAATCCTACTAATTACTCTGATCTCCTGGTCTTGGCTTCTTGTCCTGCCTCTATCATCCAAGCACATGCCCTGAAGTAACATATACATACTTGTAAGATACACAAATATCTGTAAAAAAATTATTTAGAAGATGTATGTAATAGCTAAAGAGCTGGGATTACAATTTAAAACATAAAAGGTAGTGAGGTGGAGGTATTAATAACAACCACGAATATATTTACTAAGGGGTTTATAGAGGTGCTAGGCTAAATGATAAGTATTTTATACGCCTTACTTAACTGTCACAATCACCCTCTAAAATAGGTATTATTAAACTCATTTCAAAGATAGGGAAATTGAGGCTTATAAATGAGTCACATAGTTAATAAATATCATAGCTATCATCAGGCCCCAGATCAATTTAACTCCATACACCAGGCCCTTAACCACTATGCTATACTACCTAAATGCAGAACTTCACACAGGTCCAGAAGACCTGCATTCAAAGCCATTCACTTCATTTATAAGCTGATCTTGGACAAGTCACTCAATCTCTTCAAGCCTTTCTTTTTTCATCTATAAAAATGAAGAATATAACTCCTATCTAATTCACAGACTTGCTTCAGGGTTTAAAGGAGACAATGTAAGCTGAAGTACTATGCATGCCAAACACTGCTTACTATTTGTAAGAGCATTCTAGGATTTGAGTTCAAATGAGTGATGTCAGTCTTTAGGAAGAAAAAACTTTAATTGAAGAAAACATCTTAAGGTAAACATGAAAACAACAGGAATAAAAGCTACATTTTTTTTCTCAGAGCAGACAGTGTACCAAATATTACCTGGTTCCATGGGCTTCATGGAGTCCTCCTTTTCAGTCATTTTCCCTGGTAGATTATTTGTAAATATGCAGAAAGGAACTAAACTTGGGGAAAAACAAACAGGTGACCCAAGAGTCCCTTTAATTGGAGGTAGTATTTGCGTCATTTGAAGAGAATCTGGGAGTTTCTCCTTTAAAAAAAAAAGGTTAAATAAACTTAGATGTTTTATACATTTAAAACAGACATCAAATACCCTGTGGTTGCTAAAAATACTTAAGAAAGAGAATTCAAAGTTGGCTAACATCCCACACCATTCATTTGATATAATCCCCAAGGGCTCAAAATGTTTTGTTTTGTTGTCTCTGTATCAAAGTTGCTCTAAATTGTCAATTTGCAATCCTCTTTTTCACATGATGAGGAAAGATATGTTTGTTTTCTCTGCTTTCCTTGAGAAACAAAAAATTACTCATAATACATAAATAACAACTAAAAAATGCTTATGGGATATATCTCAATCTTTCCATACTTTTCCATAATAAAAAGTCAAACTAAACCTTTTACCTCAAAAGAAATGCATTTTGCAACTTAAACCAATATTTTAAAAAAGGAATGTCTCACCTGGCCAGTGTGGGTCAGTGATTGAGCATAGACCTATGAACCAGGAGGTCATTGTTCAATTCCCAGTCAGGGTACATGCTAGGGTTTTGAATTCGATCCCAAGTAGGGGGCATGCAGGAGGCAGCCGATCAATGATTCTCACTCACCATTGATGTTTCTATCTCTCTCTCCCTCTCTATGAAATCAATAAAAAGATATTAAAATTTTTTTAGTATCATTGAAATAATTTTAAAGCCCAGAATAAGGCTCTCTAAATTTAACTGAAAAAATATCCCCTTTCTCAAACTGAAGTCCTTATTTCTTTGTTTTCCATATTTCATTGATTATAGCATATAACCTTCCACTGCTCATGAGGTATAACTAAAAGATAAAAGCAAAGTAAAAGTCAATTCACATGCAGTTGAGAAAACAACTCTCAGCACTCAATCCGAGGTGATATTAGCAAGGTTATTCAGAATAATTTGAATTTTCTAATTTGTATGTTTAACAGTTTAAATGAGTTCCCTTTAAAAGCTTATAAGCCCTCAATTCCAATAATTTTATTTAGTAAATGTTTCTGGAAAGTCCCTTCATAGATTTAAAAAGAAAATGGATCTTTTTCTTCCAGGTTATTTGTAGTAATAGACAATACTATTATATAGATTAGGCCACAATCGTACCCTCTCTCTTCGACGCACACGGGCTGATAAACTTCTATGCAGTATGTTTCCTGAGGTCAGGTCGCTGATGGACCGAGAAGCTGCTGCAGGTCTGCGAGAATCACAAATTTCCCTAAGTGCAATTTTTTCTATAACAGGTCGTGGAGTGGCAAACACTACCATGTGACATCCACCACAGGCAACCTGCAGTATAAATTGACAGATAACTTAATTGACACTGGCTTCAAACACAAGTAGGTTTTTAACAGTTTTTAGCTACAAAACATTTACTTAGTGGTAGATTTTCTATGCTGAATGACTCTCTCTCTGGACATACATACACACACACACACACACACACACACACACACACACGAATTGTAATATACAGTTGATCCTTGAACAACACAGGTTTGAACTACACAGGTCCACTTATATGTTTATTTTTTTTAAATAAATAGACAGTTGGCTCTCCATATCCCTGGGTTTCACATCTGTGGATTCAACCAACTGTGGATTTAAAACAGTATTTCCGATCCACAGCTGGGAATCTGCAGATGCAGAGGGCCGACTGTATGCATTGTTCTAGCCATCTATATATATAAAAGCCTAAGTGACTGTTACGATCAAGCGACCGGAACGACCAGTCACTATGATGTGAACTGACCACCAGGGGGCAGATGCTCAATGCAAAAGCTGCCTCCTGGTGGTCAGTGCACTCCCACAGCCCATCCCCTCTGCAGGCCAACCTCCCATGGTCCCTCCCCCCAGGCCCCAATTGGGGGGGGGGGTGGAGGGCTGGCCAGCCAACCTCTGGGGTCCCTCCTCCTGGCTGGCCAGCCCCCTGATAGGTCTCGATTGCTGGCCAGGCCGAGGGACCCCACCCGTGCAATTAGAACAAGTTCTTAATTGGCAAAAGTATTAGAAACAACAGATACAAAATGACTGCTGGAGATAAAACTAGAATTCATGCACCAGGCCTCTAGTTTTATATAAAGGACTCAAGCTTTTGTGGATTTTGGTATCTGTGGCAGGTTCTGGAACCAATCTCCTGCAGATATAAAGGGATGATTGTAGTTAAGTTTTTGGGAAGTCAAAAGTTATACATGGATTTTCTTTTTTAATATATTTTGTTGACTTCAGAGAGGACGGAAAAGGGAGAGAGAGAAACATCAATGATTAGAAATAATCATGGATTGGCTGCCTCCTGCACGCCCCCTACTGGGGATCGAGCCGACAACCCAGGCATGTGCCCTTGACTGGAATCGAACCCGTGACCCTTCAGTCTGCAGGCCAACGCTCTATCCACTGAGCCAAACCAGCTAGGGCTGGATTTTCAATTTTGCAGGGTCAGTACCCCTAATCCCTGAGTTGTTCAAGCCATCAAATGCATATTCTTTAAACACTATGATTGAAAATTAGAATAAGTTTAACACACTATTTTACATACTTTCAATTTGATATAGTATAGAGAAAAAACTGTATTTGATAGCACAGAGAAAAAACTAAATGTAATGTTACAATTCTTACAAGTTAGAAAATGTTATTTTTTTTTGCCGAAACCGGTTTGGCTCAGTGGATGGAGCGTCGGCCTGCGGACTGGGGGGTCCCGGGTTCGATTCCGGTCAAGGGCATGTACCTTGGTTGCGGGCACATCCCCAGTGGGAGGTGTGCAGGAGGCAGCTGATCGATGTTTCTCTCCCATCGATGTTTCTGGCTCTCTATCCCTCTCCCTTCCTCTCTGTAAAAAAATTAATAAAAATATATTTAAAAAAAAAAAAAAGAAAATGTTATTTTAATCTGAGAGCAACATGTTAATTACTTGAAAAACTTACTCAGAAAAATTCAACTTGGAAAAAGATGATCCAAGAATAAATCAGTCTCTTGGACTAATTATGTCTCCAAGCCTTTTGTTATTATTGCTAATACTCACCTGAGGATATTTTTTTTCATTTATTTTTAGAGAGAGTGGAAGGGAGGCAGGGAGGAAGGCATGGGGGGCAGGTGGAGATAGAGATAGATGATAGATAGATAGATAAACATTGATGTGAGAGAGACCAATTGGTTGGTCAGATGCCTCCTGCACGTGCTTGGACTAGGGCTGGGGATTGAACCTGCAACCTAGGTACGTGCCCTTGATTGTGAATTGTACCCAAGGCCCTTAGGTGCTCAGGCAGGTGCACTAACCACTTAGCACCACCGGCCAGGACCAAGCCTTTTTCTTTGCATGAACATTTTTTTAAGTCCTTAGAGCAAAATGCAAGCATTTAAAATGATGGAACAATGAAAAATAAAATCAACAAAGTATTTTTAGAAATAAATAATTTTCAACGAAGTGTTTAAAAAACCATGTGTAGTATTTGTAACATACAGATTTTTAGCAACTTTATAGTGTACATGGTGGCATAAGAATAGCATATTCCAAACCTTTCCTTTATTTTCAAAGTTAAAATTTACATATTTTACATAGCATTTTAAAAAATGATCTTCCTTATAAGATTATAAGCTCAGTAAATGAGGATTTGATTATTTTCTTTATCACTATGTTTTTTATTCCTTATACTCAGTATCTTATTTAGAGCAGGGGTTCATTAAACGGGTCAAATCAAAGAATGGAAATGTTCCATAGTATGAGGTACTGAGTTTTTGGAGAACAAATTTCAAGTTATATAATCATCACCAAAGAAACAGAATTTTCAAGTCTGTAATTCTTAATTGGCAAACGTATTAGAAACAACAGATACAAAATGACTGCTGGGGATAACAATGAAACAGTACCTTCTTATCCAAATAACATTTGGTCAACAAAACATACTTTCAAAACTTCATTAATTATCAGATTTTTCTCTTATGGAGAATTTGAAAGTCTTAGTAATATCTAATTCAATAAATATTTATAGATGACTATTGTAAGGTACTCTGCTGGGTGCTATAGCAGTCATAAAGCTGTCAGGCATGGCACGATACTGGTTTTAAAGAAATGTATGAAATTAAAATAGAAGAGTCAAGATTAAGGCAAAAAGGAAGGTGTTAAAGGAGGAAAATTAGGAAAGGGACAAAGTTTCAGAGTGACATGATGTCTGACATTTGGCTTTTAGGAAACGAGTATATATATTAGTTATAGCCATGATATTCTTTCATATAAAGTACTCATTTTCTATAAAATACTGAAAGATTCAAATGAAGGAAAATGAAAATATAAACAGGGAAATGCAATACCCTTACCAAATAAACTTTAAATCTCAAAAAATTAGGGCACAAAGTAGGAACAAACTGATTGGTAAAATTCTCCATTCCAAGTCCTAATTTCCCATATCGACCATCTCCAAAAGTATACATACGGCCTATATCTAAAATGCAAAGAAGAGAGAATTATTTAAGTGTTACTTATATGACTTTATTTGTAAATAAACTAATATATTAAATTGCATTGCAATTCTAATCCCCCCCCCCACATTCTGCATTGACTTTTCCCTGATGCATTAATGTTTCCATACTCTCTATGGTCTCTGTGGTCCTGCACATAACATTAGGTAATAGATACTCTGAGACTATATCACTAAACCCTTGGTGGTTTAAAAGTTGAAACCCAGTTGTGTGAGGCCTCGTGTGGAGCAGCAGCAATCTATCATGAGATCTCATGATATATACCATCTTCTCAAGGGGAAAGAGTTTTGTATTCTGATCCCCTACATCCCAATACAAACTATTTCCTTTTTATCTCAATTCATTGATTAAATCAGGGGTTCTCAACCTGGGCACTACTGACATTGGGACTGGATAATTCTTGATTGTGTGGGTTTGTCCTATGTAAGATGTTTAGCAACATCTCTGGCCTCTATCTACTAAATGCCCACAGAATACCCCACCTCTGCAGTTGTGACAATCAAAAATGTCTTCAGACACTGCCATGTGCCTTGGGGGGACAAAATCACCACTGATAAAAAACTACAGGCAAAAATCATTCCAGCTGTATTTTTTACTAGTTCTGCTCCTGGGATGTGAAACACTGCTGATGGAAATGCCATAAACCAACCATGCCAACTAACCCCTATACCAGTAGTCGGCAAACTCATTAGTCAACAGAGCGGCAAACTGCGGCTCACTGACCACTGCCCTATACCAATACTGGGTGTCCTCTATATAGGTGGACCCACAATGATGATGAGTAATCTTGTCACTTCTCCCACTGCCATAGCAGCTATTCTGAACCTTCACTCCTCAAGCCCTTCCTTCATAACCTTCATCTTAAGTGGGGTAAGTACCATGGAAGCAAAAGTAAAGGGAAAGGTGCCAGGATGGGTACAGAGGAGAGGGATCTCGTACTAGTCTGGGGATTATTGAAGGCTTTCAAATTGGAGCATGTAGGATGATTACAGTTTAGCTACAAGAAGAAGGGAGCAATGAATCTTCTAAGCAGAATCAGCAGTACATACAAAAGCTCTGAATCAAGAAAAAACAGCATAGTCAAGAAGCTGAAAGGCAACCAACATGCCTGTAGCACAAGGGGAGTGGTATGAGATGAGTCTGAAAAGGTAAGAAGGAACTACAACATAAAAGATTTTGTTGGTTCATCTTAAGAATTTCAGAACTCTAGATGAGTAGTTTTAAGCAGGAGGATAAGAGTACATTGGGAACTTCTAGTTTAAGATAGCAAAGTAATTGCATACTAAGAAAACCCAAGAGAACTGACTGAAAATGATTAGGAAAAATATAATTTAGTGAAGAAGTTCAAAAATTAATATACAAAAATAAATAGATTCCATACAAATCAGCAATAACCAGTATTTAGACACTAAATTTACACTCTTATAATTCTCACTATTAGGTTTTTATTTCCTTTCTTTATATATATTCCTTATTATCTTTTTGCGTTCCCCACCCTCCTTTGACCCTGATTTACTTATCCAAAATGTTTTTGAAGGTTTGCCCTTTTAATTTGATTATCTTTAGCCAGGAAAAAATAAACTCTGATCCAAGCCTCCTGACTCCACTTCCACTTCCAAAAGCTTTATAAAACGTGAGCTACTGGCTATAATGTGGAACAGAGAACTTACAGATAACTTACTGCATACCTCTCATTAATCCTGGAGAAAAAAAAATATTCACAACACATGTCCCCTGGGTACATTATTTGTGCTATAACTTCTTTCATCAGGAGGAAAGGTATTATGAAAGTTTAACCAAGTAATCTCATTGTATGTTTAGATGACCCATAAAAAGTGTGTATTTACCATCAATGGCAATTAGAATTGATGAAAATGATAGGAAGGGCAGAGAAACTGAGATTAGGATCCTGCAAGTGAGACATACATTTCAACAACAATCCTAGGACTATGAACGAATAATAATTCTTTACATTGTATATACATGTTCTATTTCATGCTATATTTACAAAGATCAGTACTTAAAAATGGTAGGTAGGTCTCTTCTTCCCCAAAGAACCTTTCAAAGAGACCTACCTGACCATTTTCAAGTACTGATCCCATTTCCCCTAACCAGACACCATTAGATGAGCTCCACTATAGCAGTAGCTGTTTTTTTTAAAAAAATCTTTATTGTTGAGAGTATTATAGATGTCCTCCTTTTCCCCCCAATGTCTCCCTTCACCCGTTCCTGCCCTGCCCCAGGCCTTCACCACCCTATTGTCTGTGCCCATAGGTAATGCATATATGCATATAAGATCTTTGGTTAATCTCTTCTCACCCCCCTTTCCCTCTTTCCTCTGAGACTCATCAGCCTGTTTTCATGCCTCTATTTTATTCATCAGTTTATTTTGTTCATTAGATTCCTTGTTTATTTTTAGATTAAATTGATATTTATTGCCATTTTATTGTTAATATTTCTCCTCCTCCTCCTCCTCCTCCTCTCTATTCTTCCTCTTCTTAAAGAATACCCTTCAACATTTCATGTGATACTATTTTCAAAAGAAGAAAAAATGTAGAAATACTGATATCTGGATTATTCTAAAATACTATATGATTTCTAACTTTTTAATGCTTTATTTTTAGATAAAAATGTGAGCTGGAAATAGTGAAATTATAGAGCCTTTTATTCTAACGCAATTAACACTGTGGAGTATATCAATTACCTACAAGTAACTGAGTTAGTCATTTTAGGGGAGGATCTTATATTGAGTCCTACATTAGCAGCACCTAGTTTCTTAAACTGATGAAGGCCCAATGCAGCATCTCCCTGGATAGAGAAAGTACAGAGTGGAAGATCTAAAGGACCCAGATATTCACTTAGTGATCTTGAAGGTACCTTTCTCTCTATCACTGTGGAGCAAGTAGGAAAGGGTCACTCCTGAAAACGTCTCAGAATGGCAAAAGAATCATAATAATTTAGTGCCGAGGATGTGGAGTAAAAGGAACCCTAGTACACAGCTGGTGGGAATGCAGACTGGTGCAGTCACCATAGAAAACTGTGGAGTTTCCTCAATAAAAAAGTAACTGTCATTTGACCCAGTGATCCCACTTCTAAGAATATATCCGAAGAATCCTAAAACACCAATCAGAAAGAATATATGCACCCCCATGGTCATAGAAGCACAATGTACAATAGCTAAGATCTGGAAACAGCCCAAGTGCCCATCAGTAGATGAGTGGATAAAAAAGCTGTGGTACATTTACATCATGGAATACTATGCAGCAGTAAAAAAAGAAGAAACTTTTATCCTTTGAAAGAACATGGAGGGACCTAGAGAGCATTATGTTAAGCAAAATAAGCCAGGCAGAGAAAGAGAAATGCCAAATGATCTCATTTCTATGTGGAATTTAATGAACAAAATAAATGGACAAACTAAATAGATCCAGAGGCATGGAAGCATGGAACAGACTGATGAATCTTGGAGAGAAGTGGGGAGGGGAGCGGGAAGAGATTAACCAAAGAACTTATATACATGCTAGAGGCCCCGTGCATGAAATTCATACACGGGAGAGGGAGGCTCAGCCCGCCCTGCACTCTCTCCAATCTGGGACCGCCAGCTCCTAACCGCTCACCTGCCTGCCTGCCTGATTGCCCCTAACTGCCTCTGCCTGCCTGCCTGATTGCCCCTAACCACTCTGCCTGTCTGCCTGATCACTCCTAACCACTCTGCCTCCTGCCTGATCGCCCCTAACTGGTCTCCCCTGCTGGCCTGATCATCCCTAACTGCTCTCCCCTGCCAGCCTGATCGCCCCTAACCACTCTCCCCTGACTGCCTGATCGCTCTTAACTGCCTTTGCCTTGGCCCCCGCCACCGTGGCTTTGTCCAGAAGGACGTCTTGTCTATCTGGTCTAATTAGCATATTACCCTTTATTTGTATAGACTAGAGGCCTGGTGTACGAAATCGTGCATGGGTGGGGTCCCTTGGCCTGGCCAGCGATTGAAGCCTATTGGGGGGGCAGCTGGCCAGGGAGAGGGACCCCGGGAGGTTGGCTGGCCGGACCCCTGATCGAGGCTGATGTGGGGGAAGCAGCTGGGCAGGGGGAGGGGCCATGGGAGGTTGTCTGGCCAGCCCCCCCCCTCCCCGATCAGGGCCCATGGCGGGGGGCCAACTGGGTAGGGAGAGGGGCCGTGGGAGGCCAGCTGGGCGGGAAGGGGAGAGGCCGTGGGAGGTTGGCTGTGAAAGCACACTGACTACCGGGGAGCAGCTCCTGCATTGAGCATCTGCCCCCTGGTGGTAAGTGTGCATCATAGTGACTGGTCAACCGGTCGTTCCGGTTGTTAGGTCATAACTGTTGCTTAGGCCTTTATATATATAGATATGCATTGCCTAAGGTCACAAACAATAGTGTGGTGAAGGACTGGGGAGGGGACAGGAACCTGGTGGAGGGTTACAATGAGGGAAAAAGGGTGGGGCATCTGTAATATGCTCAACAATAAAGATTAAAAATAAGGAATTTACTCAGTCTAAATATAGCTCTGTCAGATTGAATAGGGAGAATATTTTAAAATAAGTTCTTTTTCTTTCCTGGTGAACAGAGCTGGGAAATATAGAATTGTACACTTGAAACCCATATTATTTTATTAACCAATTTCACCCCAATAAATTTAATAAAAATTAAGATGATGATAATAATAATAATAACAACAACAATAATGGACATGTGGATACACACAAAATAAGTTTTTTCTCGTAAGACTTTTCCCTCTGGTCCAAGTTGAATTAAGAACCTTCAAATTCATACAATTTCAAAATGATTCCAGATTTCTGCCAAAGTATAATACTATGGTCTTATCTCTGACACTGCTGACATATTCTGAGGTTCTTAATCTTTGAATCATTTATATAGACATTAAATTGAATTAAAATTTAAAAAGTTTACAACTTTATATTCTGGCATATTAAACAAGGAATTCAATTTTCTCAGTTATCCTTTGTTTAAATTATACATTAACTCCATATAGTATTTATTTTATAATAAAATATACCCAGTTCTATAAATATATACCAGAAATCTGATCTGTACCTGTTATCAAAGCTGTGTGATTTTCTCCACAGGCAATATAAGTTATTTTGTGGTCCTTAACAGATTTAATGATTTTGGGTTCCGCAGTTTCAAAGACAAAAGTGCCAAGACCCAGTTGACCAAATTGTCCCAGACCAAAGGTGTACACAGCTTTCTCTGAAAGGGAAGGGGCAAATACAAGAAAAGGATTTCAGGGAAGCAGACACTGTCACCATTATATCTAGTAAAACTGTGATATTCAACCTTTCACAAAGAAGGTTAAGTACCTCTGAAAGAATGCCCATATAAGAATACCTAAGTATACATTTCTCAATGATGAAGGAAAAAGAAAAATGTCAAGGTACACAACTGTAAAAAAAAACCAAACTCTTTCATCTAAGAACATTACATATAACAACTAATATAATTTTTGGTGATATCACCTTTGTAAAATCTAACAATGTAATTGAATGTTAATAAATAATGCAATATTAGAAAAACAGATGTCATTAGTTAGCTTCAGATCAATACTACTCTAATTTCACAGAATTCATTTTGATTTCATGACTAGTAACTTGTTGCCCTGTAGAGATCTTAAGTTTGTCCAAACATAATCTGGAGAAGTTCTTATTTTTCTTGGGATCTATATTTCATTGAGGACCCCATCTTATAACCAGGCCTTTCTTGTCTTTTGGTAACTGACATACAAGATCACATCTAACACTCTGCCTCACTTAGTGTGTCCAAGTTCCAATCTGACACTTTCTCAATAGCAGTCCATTGTTTCCCTGATTTTAAGGAGAAACTAATCATACCATCACTACAACCAGTAGTGGTATTTTCTAATCTGTCATAGTCACATTTAAATATTATGTTTAAATAAATCCATAAACAATAAACTAATTTAAATTATCCTTGAAGTATTTTAATGAATGATATCTAACTAGATTTTAAGAGCAGAGATATAGACATAAAGAAAAAGAAAGCTGGGGAAGGCCCTTATAGAATCATCTAATCCAGGCCCTTTCCTTTAGTGAAGGGAATAGTTTAGAACAGAAGGTTAGTTATTCTTTCCTTAAAGGTCTTGCAAAGTATTCTGTAACTCCTAGGTATTGATCTAATACTTAGTAAAACTAATGGTCAATTCTATTCTCTCTTCCAAGTCCATTTCTTCATTAGGACTAAATATTTAATCTTTCTGTCCACACTGTGCTCCAGAATACAGGTTTATCATTAGGGCTAGCTCATAATAAACCTCTCACAGGTCCATGGAGAAATGTGAAAAATAGGCAAAGTAGTGAATTTACCATACAGATAAATTTATACAATTTAAGGGTGTGTTTTTTATTATAAAATTAAGAGCTTTTAATTTTTTTCTGAAAATCCCCCTTATTTTATAATTGTGAAAACATTGTATTTTTTTGCAATGTCCATATTTAGTTAATGAAAATCAAAAGCTGGCACCCTATATTCATCTTCATTTTTATAAAACAAAAAACATAAAATACAAAAGCTTTATTGGTCTGTGAGATTGCAAAGTATGCAAAAGTCTGCAGAAAACAATCAATTCTAGCAAGATAGCTTTTAACTACAAAACAAAGTCCACAGGAAGCTAAATGTCTATCTATAATAATAAAAGCATAATATGCTAATTAGACCGAACATCATTCCAGATGACCTTCCGGACAAAGCCGGGGCTGCGAGGGAAGCCTGGGTTCTGGGTGCCTGCCAGTGGCTGGAGGGAAGCCCGGGTCCCAGGTGCCAGAGGGAAGCCAGTGCTGGCAGTCAGGGGAAGGAAGGCCTACGCTTGCACAAATTTCATACATCGGGCCTCTAGTAATATTATAATGTCACACTTACGTGCATTTTTAATTTTAAGTATAATGAAAAGTACCACAGATGATCTTGGTGCTCATTTTACATGAAAATATTTTATAATGCATGGTTGAATGATATTATTATTATATTAGAAGCCCAGTGCACGAATTCGTGCACCAGTGGGGACCCTTGGCCTGCCCTGCGGGATTGGGCTGAAACCAGCTCTCTGACATTCCCTGAGGGGTCTCAAATTGCGAGAGGGTGCAGGCCAGGCCAAGGAACCCCACCAGTGCACGACTGGGGCCGGGGAGGGATGCGGGAGGTTGGCCAGCCAGGGAGGGACCACGGGAGGGCTCCAGGACATGTCCGGACCATCTCTCAGTTCCAATCAGCCAGACCCCAGCAGCAAGCTAACCTACCAGTCGACTGTCTGCCCCCTGGTGGTCAGTGCATGTCATAGAGAGCGGTTGAGCATCCTTAGCATATCATTAGCATATTACTCTTTGATAGATTGAACAGATGACTGGACGACTGGACACTTAGCATATTAGGCCTTTATTATATAGGATAGTGTCCGTTAGAACTTTCAATCACCTATTAAATTCTTTCTGTAATTTTTGTATAAACTACATAAAATACATAACATAAAGAATAAATTGCATTTCTGCCTACAGAATGAATTTTCAGATAATGTATAAAGATTAATTTCAAAGTTTAAATCCTAAAATAAATATTTTTGAAAATTCATATTGTTGGCAAAAATTCAAAACAATCTTAAACTTCAAAATTATTTCCAAATTTAGAGTGGAAGCCTTGAAAAAAATTATTTCTAACTTGGAAAAAGATCCCATAGGGAAATTATAATTCTGGTAAACCATAGCTTAATAAGCATGACAAGGACTAGAACAAGTTAAGGAAAAGTTATGTAAGAGTAAAATCTAAAGATAAAATATTGGTTAATCAACTTGCATAACATCTGAGAATTGGATAATAATCAAAATTTGCCTAGAATACTTCTAACTTTGGGTTACTGAAGATTAATGGTGATTTCTGAAACTTTATTTTTTCTAATCAAAAAAATCATAATTTACTATATAACTATATTACCTCTATACTACTCAT